>NC_135767.1:22257401-22462486 GCF_052425735.1 Oculina patagonica
CCCAGAGTTGTTGTAAAAAAAATTATTTATGATCTCGCTTTGCTCGTCATCAACTCTTATGGTACTTCCATAGCCCAAGTTGCTTTCAAAGATGTTGTTCACTATGCTAACAAAGCTATAGTTGCAATTCAACTCTTTTTTCTCTTGTATGAGTATTGTTCCGTTTGCATTACTATAGAACGTGTTGCCGTATATCAAGTTTCTTGGTAAGCTTGCTCCGTCGCTCCGCCCTAACTGCGCTTGAATACCCCCTAAAATGTTTCCAGAGATAAAGTTATTGGCGAGAGTAAAATTGCTGTCCTGAATATCAAGAAAAATAGCCGCGTTCTTTTGAGGTACAACTGAGTTAGAGGCTGGTGTGCCAGTGATTTTACACCTTTCAATGGTCAGACTAGATTGTCTGCTGCTTCCATCGTCCACAGAAGTGTACTTTATAGCTTGTTGTACGTTGTCACTTAATACACTGTCGGATATGCGGTGTTCTGCAGGAAAAAATAGATAAAAGATACCATTAAAAAGCGATTTGCAATCTTTGCCGGTTGACTAAAGAAGCGCATTTTAATTATCAAAGAATAATAAGATAGCTTATTCAAAATTAAAAGTCTTTCCGCAGAATCAAACTATAGTTCAATCCCTTTCTTAGTAAGTCTTGTGTTTAAGTTAAGTGCCTTTTTAATACGACCAACTCGTTAATACGACTTGATTTTAGTCACTTTTTGATGCTTAGAATATCGTGTTTCCGCCACGTGTAAACAAATATTTTTTTAGCTTCTGCCGTGTTACCACAAAGGTCATGGATTCGAATCCCATCAGAACCCCCGGATTCTTTGGGTCTACGCAACTGATGAAATTTAATTTACTAACAAAGTTTTTTTTTTGCATATCATCATTTATTTCAAACCAAATTATAGCAAATGCTTGGAGAATAGTTTACCTTCAACTGAGCAGCTTCTTAGTTTCAAGTTGTCAATAGTCACATAGTTCCTCGAGAAATAACCTGATGTCTCGTTATATTCGCCTTCAAACAACAGTCTGTACTCATCAACATCATTGGGAAGTTCAACAACCACTTTTCTCCAACTCGATATCTCGATATTTTTTGCGCTCCAGATTAGTCTGTGACGAGTTGAGGGAAATTTCCCTTTAAGATAAAAACAAGTACAAAAGAGAAATACGAAAGTTTTGATGAGAAACTAGACATACAAGCCATACATAACCTTTAAATACTCTTGTCATCGAGTCTCCTTGCAACATTATAAGATTGACATGCAAATGTGTTTCATGCTTTATTCTCTTTCTAGTTATGTGTTATGCCGAAAAGGGATCTGAAGATGGATTTGAAAAATTTGTTGTTCGTTCGCATCACAATCTACAGACAAGAATTTCTGTTGTTGTAGAAAAAGTTCGGAAACAAGAAATAGTTGGATATTTTGCTAACGACCAAAGTTGTAAAATGTGACGTCATAGCTTCAGAAAATAACTCAGGCAGTAACTCTTCTGGGAAAGGAGCAGGACAGATCCTGCTCTGAATGATTTTTGCGCAACATTCACATTTGAGATTGAAGGAAAAAATTAAAAACAGTAGCAAGGATCATATAAACAAATGATCGATAATGACCACTGAAAGAAAAAAACATAATATACACAACTAACCTGTTTGAATGTAAAGTGACAGGCCAGCTCTTCCTTGTTTTCCCACGCGATAAAAGAACACTACAGAGCATAACTGGGATAATATTGTGATAGAAGGGCTGATGATTGCAGCACGCCCACCAACATTTCCAAAGTCATTACCAACGTATAGCCGTTTTCCTGAAATGGGAAAATTTAACAACGGGTGCTCAAAAATTTGCTGAATTTTACACGCACTCCATAGAAACGGCATTTAAAACTTTTGGAAAGTGGTTCTCAGTTATCTTAGGTGGCCAGGAAATAAAATCGTTTGAAAGGCATTTGTTTGTTACCTACCTACCTACCTACCTACCTACCTACCTACCTACCTACCTACCTACCTACCTACCTACCTACCTTCCTACCTACCTACCTACCCACCTACCTACCTACCTGCCTGCCTACCTACCTACCTACCTACCTTCCTACCTACCTACCTATCTACCTACCTGCCTACCTACCTACCTACCTACCTACCTTCCTACCTACCTACCTACCTACCTTCCTACCTACCTACATACCTACCTGCCTACCTACCTACCTACCTACCTACCTACCTTCCTACCTACCTACCTACCTACCTACCTACCTACCTACCTACCTTCCTACCTACCTACCTACCTACCTACCTACCTACCTACCTGCCTGCCTACCTTCCTACCTACCTACCTACCTACCTACCTACCTACCTACCTACCTACCTACCTACCTACCTACCTACCTACCTACCTACCTTCCTACCTACCTACCTACCTACCTACCTACCTTCCTGCCTACCTACCTACCTACCTACCTACCTACCTACCTACCTACCTTCCTACCTACCTACCTACCTACCTACCTACCTACCTGCCTACCTACCTACCTACCTACCTGCCTACCTACCTGCCTACCTACCTTCCTACCTACCTACCTACCTACCTACCTACCTACCTACCTTCCTACCTACCTACCTACCTACCTACCTTCCTACCTACCTACCTACCTACCTACCTACCTACCTACCTACCTACCTTCCTACCTACCTACCTACCTACCTACCTACCTGCCTGCCTACCTTCCTACCTACCTACCTGCCTACCTGCCTACCTGCCTACCTACCTACCTGCCTACCTGCCTGCCTGCCTGCCTGCCTGCCTACCTACCTGCCTACCTACCTACCTACCTGCCTGCCTACCTGCCTGCCTACCTGCCTGCCTGCCTGCCTGCCTGCCTACCTACCTGCCTACCTGCCTGCCTGCCTTCCTGCCTACCTGCCTACCTGCCTGCCTGCCTGCCTGCCTGCCTGCCTGCCTGCCTGCCTGCCTGCCTGCCTGCCTGCCTGCCTGCCTGCCTGCCTGCCTGCCTGCCTTCCTGCCTGCCTGCCTGCCTGCCTGCCTGCCTGCCTGCCTGCCTGCCTGCCTGCCTGCCTTCCTGCCTGCCTGCCTGCCTACCTACCTGCCTGCCTGCCTGCCTGCCTGCCTGCCTTCCTGCCTACCTACCTTCCTGCCTGCCTGCCTGCCTGCCTGCCTGCCTGCCTGCCTACCTGCCTACCTGCCTTCCTACCTGCCTGCCTGCCTGCCTGCCTGCCTGCCTGCCTGCCTACCTACCTGCCTACCTACCTACCTACCTACCTACCTACCTACCTACCTACCTACCTACCTACCTGCCTACCTACCTTCCTACCTACCTACCTACCTACCTTCCTACCTACCTACCTACCTACCTACCTACCTACCTACCTTCCTACCTACCTACCTACCTACCTACCTACCTACCTACCTACCTGCCTACCTACCTTACCTACCTACCTACCTACCTACCTACCTACCTACCTGCCTACCTACCTTCCTACCTACCTACCTACCTACCTACCTACCTACCTACCTACCTACCTAAACCTTCCTACCTACCTACCTACCTACCTACCTACCTACCTACCTACCTACCTACCTGCCTACCTACCTTCCTACCTACCTACCTACCTACCTACCTACCTTCCTACCTACCTACCTACCTACCTATAGTTATACCTACCTGCCCACCGATCTACCATCTCAGCTACCTTCAAATGCAAATGATATCGTGTAAGGAGTATTGCAACAAGCTCAATTCAGGCAACTGAAGCATGTGCATTACTGGTTTCATTTTACTTTGAAGACTTACCATTATAAGAGAGGTAAGAGTAGTCCGTTACGTAATCCGACAATGAATAGCGAGTTATTTTCCAAGTTTGTGTGACATTAAGGCCATTGATTGACATGTTGGTGAATGCCTGCCAACCGCAAAAGTCGCGCTCGTACGTACATGGGAAATCTATCCAATAACAATTAACATTAAATTAGCCTCGACAGCTCCATCGATTTTACAGTCACAAGTAAATCAATTAGAATGTTATTAATGACTCGGAGAGATGTGAACCATCATTAAAAAGCTAAGGCTAAAAATAAGGCAACCGAAATCAATGTTTAATGGCTGAACGTTCAGCTAAACTTGCATCTAAAAGAAACTGAAAATCAGATGAATTTTTAAATTGAATATATTTAGGTTACTGCTGCTTTCTTCCGACATCGCAGGAGTGAGGATATACAAAAGAACTTAGATCAATCGTGAACATCTCCTTGTATCTTTCGTAAGTCATAACTGCGCCGTTTTTTCTTTTTTTCGAAATTTGGTGTTTCCTCATCATGGTCAACCTACATTGACCATGAACATATTCATAAAGCAAAGTATTGGCAGAGGTGTTACTTTAAAACGCTTTATATTATGATAAATGTTTGAAAGGCCATTCCGCTAAAAGTTTACAGGGATATTGTGCCCCGCAACCTTTATATTTATTGCTGTACAAAGTTTTAATTTCTTTTTCTATTTTTACATTTTGAAACGTTGTTATATTGCTGATATTTTTTTTTATTTTTCTTTGTTTCCTTTTATTACTTTTTCTGAGGGCCACAAGTTCATCGGTTTTATCACTGTCAAGGGTCACCCTTATAAAATAAAGACTTACTACTATTACTACTACTAACTCTATTCAGACCAATCTTTTTCGGACCTTCTGGGACCGGGGGTGAGGAGGGGGTCTTTTAAAGCACCCCCTCCCCCCTATGTAACTTCCAGAATATTTAAGCAATTAAAAATTTAAGCAATGAAACGTATAGGATGTAGAGTATGTCCGAAAATCTATCTTTTGGTATTCGTCACGTGGGATGATGACGACATATCACGTGACAACTACATCATAATGTCAAAACAGCCACCATCTTGGATCCGCCATCTTGGATTTCAAATTTTTCCAAAAGCCAGAAAACCACCCAAAATTACTGCAAAGTACTCAAATAAAAAAAAAATGTGCTTTAAAACCGTAAAAAGATGAAAAAGTGCATTAAAGTTAATTTTCATTAATAGAAACATGAAAATTACAAATTTGGGAAAACATACCTGTCAAAATTCCGTTGCCATGGTGATGTCAAGTTCTTGACACAACAACCTATCCTACCAAATTATTCCCAAATAAATTTCAGATAAACTCTCAAAGTTTGGCAGCGTTTGGTTGAAGCTTGAAAAAGTTATAAGCGTTCAAAGTCAGCGCGGGCCTCAAACCCTTCTCCCCGGTTTGAATAGGGTTAAGGTTTAAAAAATGGTTTTAAATATAACAACTTTATGGAAAGTTTCCTAATAAAGGCACTCACCGTCTATATTCATGTCCTCCACCAGAAAAGCAACTTCAGAATTTACATCACTACTCCACTGTACCAAAATGACATCACGTGGAATGTGTAACTCTTTATGAACAAAAGCAGTCAGGCCTGCATTTGAGCTGTTCACGATCAAGTTAGTAGTGTTTCTGGAGTCGTAAATTTTCAGCTGCTGTGTTCCCTTGAAGTACAGCAGAGTCAACTTGATTCCTCGACCTTTGGTAACTGTCAAAACTTTCTGACAGGTTAGCGATATCAGTGTGTCCTTGGGCCTTGGGATATCAAAAACAAGATGCACGTGATTCTTTACAAAAACAGCTTTCTCCTCACTGCATAGAAATACTCGCCCATGGTTGACTCGAGGGACATTTTGAGCGGTTGGTTCCTCAAAGGAAATGCCTCGTTGATTTCTTGATGATTCTGAACTCTCCACTAGAATGTTGCGCCGCCCTTGTACAAAGCTTATACCGGCCTCCCCAGTGTTAAAAAACGTGTTTTTATCTAGATGTACATCAGTTCTTGGAGAGTAAATTTTTAGGCCACCAGATAAACAATTTCTTATAACGATGGATTTCAGTTTGGGCACATTTGCTACGGCCTCTATTGCTGCAACATCCATTCCATGGCGATTACCACAGTGTGAAAACTGGACGTGATCCAATACCGACTGCATTGGAGAAAGGTTTACATCGCTGGGGGATACAAACCGCAAATTTCCCCAGGGTGCTCCCTGACATTTCACCACAGCAGCTAACATGTTACTATAGTTCCGGGCTTCATGTTTTGTGGGGCATTCGTGTAAAAATGCTTCATTCCCATGGCAAATAAATTCTACCAACCATGATCTGTTTACATTATCAAATGTATCTGGGATTCCCATGGCAGCAACTGGTGGACCATAACCAAGCTGTCTACAGATCACCTCAGTAGTATTCCTCAAGAAGATGTTGCTAGAAGCTGGGATAGGTTTCCAAGAGTTGCTGTGAAACACCTCTGCCCTCCCTTCCCACGCAAAATCCCCATCAACAAGTCGAACAGGTAACTGCGAATCTTTATGTCTGGCTGTAGGTTCCTTGATTGTAAATATAACTGGTTCGGTAAGCGTTCCGTGAGCTTCGAGCGCTCCAGTAACAAGTATGCTCATTCCAGGGCTTACTTTGACCGTGACACCTGCTTCTATAGCTAGCGTAACGTTATCAAGGACAGTCAAATCTGAAGTCACGCTGTACGGGCTATGAGAGGCTTTGAGTGTTACAGATTCAAACAAACGCCCTGAAAGAACGCTTCCATGTTGTTTGAAATCGTGTTGTTCGACTGCAGTTAAAATTTGGTCAATATCACTTAGCAGAAATGGCCAATCATCGGCAATAGCAAAGTCGTAATTGTCATCAAAATCCGATATCCTGTCACGCACGTTACCTCCGTTTGCTGTCCCCCACCAGTTATGTGTCACGTTGACGACATCACGTGTGGAAAAGGCAGGAAACCTAACGCACAGTTCTCTTCGATATACAGAGTTATTAAATTTGTTAAAGCCGAAAAGTATTTCTTTGTAATTAAGAATACCAGAAATAACAAGAGCACAAGAATCCTCTGCAGTAGACAGTCGTGATGAGGTGTAAGCAATGTTGCTGGATAAAGTGTTGTTATTGAAGGTAATCTTTTCTCTGTGCACCGATGGATGGATGTCATGTATCACTTGAAGAAAGATGACGGTCCCTGCTATGTTTTGGGTGAAAATGTTGTTTGAAAACGTGGCGGTTTCGTCCATGCGAAGGACTTCTATTACGCTCTTATTTGCGCAATTATTCTCATTAAATAGGTTATCTAATATACTAATGGGACCATGCGTACTCATACCTCCAAGAAACACGCAGAGTCCTACATTTGCCGTAAAACTGTTCTTTGTAATGTTAACATGATTCCCATTACTTTCGATGCTGATCAGTGCTTTATCCGGGCATTGGTTACCCGTGAACAAGTTATCATGGACAACTAAGGTTTGTGTTCTGCTAGATGAGCACCTTTTACAAAAAGTGGTGTTTTTATTCCACCGATATTTTTCTGAAGACAAAAAGATGGCCCCTCTGCTGTTACGAGTAAATAGGCTCTTGCTAATTGCTACGGTAAAATTAACGGCAGAGTCATTTGAGTACTCGGGGGCTAGTCTGACTCCATACTGAATGTTGCCGTTGATCGTGCTATCTATTAGACTAAACTGTTGGAAGTAGTAACTCGGTGAAGGATTATAATGTTGAGGATCGAACATGCTGATACCGTGCCTCAAATTGGAATTTGCTGTGCAATTAAAGAACTGATGAGCTCCAGCTTGGTTTGATATGCAGCAGCCATCTTCTTTGTTGTTTGACAAATTAGAAAATCTGAAGTTGGACGACACTTTACCATCGTAAATCCGAACTCCGCTGTATCCGTTGAAAACTGCAGTGATGTTTTGGAATTCAATTTTACCCGCGCCATTAGCGATTGCAAATCCGTTGTAGGCGTTTTCATCGAACGACGACTCCGCCACGTTACTTTTAAGAGAAACGAGCTGGAGATATAAGCCATCGCGATTATTTCCTTTGGCAGACAGTTGGTGAAGGTTACATGATAGGAAACTGCTGTCCAAAATTCCAAGACCGTTGGCGCTGTTATCAATAAAGTGAGTATTGGTAGCTGTTATTGTTCCAGAAATAAGTCCAGCGGTCATGCCTTCGTGTTTATTCCGAAAGACAGTTGTCGAAGAAATCGCTATCTTTCCTGTGAAGTCCTTTAAGGATATGCCATTTCCATGGTTGTCATTAAATGTGCAGTTGGATATCATAAGAGAAGAAACATCTGAAAAGAGAATCGGCATGACAACCGTGATCAGTTTCACAATTGAGTTTCAACAGGACAGCAAAATTCAGTTCCGCTCCTTGTCTTCATTATCAAACGCCATCACATTTCGTTCTTAACATCGATTTACGACTAATTGTTGGCCTTAAGTCTAAATAGAACTCTTTCATACCTCAGAAGTAAAAATGAAATCTTATCTGCATGCTTCCTTATCGTTGTCTCTGTAGCGAACAGACACCGGAACAAACCCAAAGACCTTTCACTACAGTCTCCAAGGGCAAAGCAACTTAAATCTTGTACATAAAAGTTATATTGTTGTATAATTTTCCAAAATGCTAGCCGGATTATAATTATTAATATTATTATTATTATTATTATTATTATTATTATTATTATTATTATTATTATTATTATTATTATTATTATTATTATTATTATTTCATACAAAGACAGACTCAGCGGTTCTCTTATGTCCAAAGAGGTACACGAGGCAAGTTGCTGGACTGCGATAATTTTTACTCAGGAAAACAAAGAGTCGGTTTCACGACAGAAAAACAACATTTCAAAGCACTCACGAAAAGCTGTCATCCATGCTGCATGCAGCCATTGCGGATCATATAACATCAACAAGCCACGGCATGAAATCACTTTTACATTTTAGCAACAGGTAGATCAGATATACAACGTGAAATAAAGGAGACGTTGTTGGTTAGACGTTTACAACCTGTCTTAAATGAAAACGTTGGCAGTGACAAACGTTTTCTTCACTAATTGTGTCAATAACAAATTAATTGCTAGAATCTGATTGGTTGACATTGACCTGATTAAAGCAGCTTGTAATCGGACAGGTGTAATTGAACAGTTTAATAGCCAGATGAAAATTCAGCAGCAACTGTTAGTACTACTATAGTAGCCATGACATTTAACTACCTTACCCGTGCTAACCAATCAAATCCAAGGTACGAATCTCAAATGAGCAGCTTGAAAACAAAATGGACGAAATTAACTCGTCCAATGACTTTTATTCTTTTCTTTAAATTTTGACAACCTGTTTACCACTAAAGATTTAGAAAGCCTTGAAACTAAACTGTGTTCTCATAAGAAGCGCAAAACAGTGAAGAATTTGAAGATTTCTTTTTGGGGGACTGTTTATGTAGTAATAGCTTCTTTAACATAAGAACAGCAAAACAGTGAAGAATTTGAAGATTTCTGTTTGGGGGACTGTTTATGTAGTAATAGCTTCTTAAGCTCAGTGATGGGTGCCCCAGTGGTATTATTTATTACAACATGAACGATGTTTGGTCTCATATTAAGTATTCCATTACTGAGTTTCTCGCATTTTATTATTAATACCATTAGTTGGTAATCGGACTTAGTGTCGTACAATTCAGGGAGTAATCGGGCGAGTAACTTCAATCGGCCAAGCACGTAGCGGGAAATAACTCCACTCCTATTACCATTACTAATCGTTTAATAATACTTTTTTACTTTTTTTATTTATTAATTTTTCAGATTACGTACCAGTCTTTTATTTCAATTTTAAAATTAAATTGTAGGCTAGCTGAAGGTTAGTTCTGAAGATGTCTGTTGAAGCATAGGGAACTTTTAGGTGATTTCACTAAAGAATTCTTGCCGCTCATATACATTTCGCCTCATTTAGCGCGGGCACACGAAGCATATTAGGGGATTTCATTCAAGTTAAGTTTGACAGGGAAGTAAATGACCGTTTTACATCTAAACGACTCCGGTGACTCCAAAATTCTTATGCATAATTTATTGAATGCTGTAAAAAACGTATTTAGGTAGTGTTGTTTATGTGCGCACGCAGCAACATCTTCATTTAATTTCTATCATAATCTTAATTCCTGTTCAATGAAAATAATTTATAATGTAAGCTAAACATCTGCTACTTTGTGTGAACTGCTCTTATTTTTCAGCGCGAGATGTTATATTTTCTATAAATGATAAATTTAAACCACAACATATTCACCAACACGGTAAATCGACATTCGTTTACCTCAAATGGGATTTGTCATAGCAACGACAGGCAACCCAGAAGTGGGGGGGTGTAGATCTTTGTCCTCGCCCCACTAATGAGCAAACTTCAGCTATCACGGTTTTTCTTCCTACCTTGATCGTCCGTGATAAGGAATTTCACTCTGGCATCTCTGCTGTCCGCATTGTATCGAAACCTTATGTAGAGTTCGTGACCTGAGCTTAAGGATGGCGTGACTGCTTGGTTGGCACCTGTCCACTGGTTCACAAGCGTGAGCTGAGTGGCGTTTGTGGTGTTCCCGTCATGAACCTCCAGCTCAAACCTCTCTCCAGACATGGATTGGTAATGCACAGCCAAGAGGTGTCCTGGTTGAGTTTTAATAATCTGCAGCGAAAAGGGTAAAATTTAAAGACTTGAAACGTGTCATCACTCTTTTCTTAACCTTCGGGCATACAAAGGGGTGGAGCGGAGATGCCTTGTGGTGTTTTCTTAATTTTGAAATAGGATTTACTGTATAATGCTGAGACTTTCAATAGCTGTTCATTCAGCCCTTGCAAAGGTTTTGGTATGTCAACACTGTTTCCGTGGTTTTTGACCATGCTATCGCAACGTCATAATTAAAAGCAGGTCTGGCCAAAAATCGTCATTTTTACCATTGTTTTTATTTTATTTTTTTTTTATTTTTCCATTTTGGTTTTAGTTAAAAGTTTCTTTTTGTAATTTATATTCCATAAGCACCCTCGCTTGATTTTATATCAATTTCCGTAATTTTCTGACTTTCTAAAGAATTGGCGAAATCAAAGATGGCGGATCCAAGATCCCAAGATCGCGGCTCTAATGACGTCATATTGCGTAACAGCCCACAAAATATGTCATCTTGTAGAGCAAACTAAGGGCTTTCCACGCAATATTAGAACAAAGTCCTTTGGGAAGAGGGGGTGGGGGCCATCTACTGCCTTGTACTACGGTGAAGTATATCTGCTCGTATGTTCGAGGGTTATGGAATGTAAGCAATTGACTGGCAATTTGCACGTTATAACGATTGCATGATTTGATTAGAAATGCGGAGAGCTAGTTAAAAAGAAAACCAAGTCAAGCCATTCTAGTGCCGTCTATTTTTGGATACGGTCAGTAAAGGAAACCAAAAGCAGTAAAATCATAAAAGTACTTGCCGACATGTATTTTATACGGCCATTAGAGAGCTGTTAGTGCAAATTGGAAAAATACTAGAGGTTTTCTGCGACAGTGATGACTCTCGTCCGCAGGGTGTTGGAGTATCTTATAACGTACCTTGGTGCAATCGACAGTCGTTCTTGCTTTTCCTAAAGCTTGCAAAATGATTGGCAATGAGTTGATATTATCCATATTGGCAGAACAAAAATCAACTGGAGCAGGAGCAATTCCGCTATAATTAAACCCGTGTCCGTGAGTTGTGTTGTCCACTGCCGTGTTCTCAATAGTTATGTTCTTAGATATGCCCTTGATTTGGATGCCTGCAAATAGGTTGTCTCTGATACTGCTATCTCTAATGGCCAGCGGGGAACTCACATTGGCAGACGTCACTCCATACACAGATCTTTTAACTGTCACATGGACGAGGTCCGGAAGGAACTCGACGCCTTTTATCGCTTCGTAGGCCAGGGATACATCCACATACTGAAGCGATAAAGGCTTCTTTAAACTTGAAAACTCTATACCCTTCCAGGACTTTAACTTTGTTAGGCCTAGGCATTCTATTCCAATATCCTTAGAGTGACCTGGCAATAAAAGACAGCTTTAAATATCTGAACCCTTTTTTATCGAGAGTGTCGTGTACGATTAAGCGCATGAGCCCCCACCCCACCCCTGTTCCCACTTCCTACCCCCTACCCTCCCCCCCTTCACTGTACAGGGTCTATATATGGCACTGGTGGGGATACTTATCGTTCTAGATATGGGTTGAAAATTGTGTTTTAGTGCCACTTAGGGTGGGAGTCCCATATTGTAGTTTTTACAGTACCTTTCCATGACATCTATCCAATTTCGTGGTTCAAGTCCAAAGAATCCTCAAAAGTAACATGCAAGGTATGTAATATGTATTAAGCGATGTAACCTGTACGGGAGTTGAGGGCGTCTAATGCAATCGACTTGTTTCCTCTGAGGGATATAAATAATCTGAATCGCGCCCGCAAAGGGATTCCATTTTTTCCTCCCCACCAACACATTTATCACCTTAACTGAAGGTGTTTAAAAAAAGAAAAGTTTTCCTAAATACGTTGTCTTGGCTCCTCTTTCCATTGGTTGCATTATTTCCAAGATGCAATTTAAAAAAAATATATATAATGATGAAATATTTACAGGTGATCACGTGATTAACATACACATGTGTCCTAAGTCGATTGAAGGAAAGGATTCCGCACGAAACATCAATACTTTAATTTTGGAGGCCAGTTTGATTCATCATTTGAAAACAAAAACAAACAAAACATTGTGCCTTCTTTGGTTTCACAGGACAGTCAAAAGGACTGGTGTTCAAATAAATAGAGGACTATCAATGAAATCAGCGTTCAATTCCGTAATTTCAGATGATATTCTTCCCAATGTGACTTACCGCAATTGTGTACTCCAATTCCAATATGTTTGCATTCCAGCAAACTTATCTCAGTTCCCTGACAGTTGACATTGTCCAACCAATTTGGACCAGTTCCATTGCCGTGAGTGTAGTAACTTTTTGCTTCCAGAAAACCCAGTTGTCTGCAGGCAACCTGTGATCGACGAGAACATATAAAGATACCTAAATAGCGTTCAAACCACGGCAGGGGAGGGGACAAACTACGGCAGGGAGGGGAATTCGTAAAACTCCTTTCTCTCGTTTGCAACACAAACATATCTTTTACAATGTCGTTTAAGTAACCAAAATATATTTCTTTTTGCTTGAGGTGTAACCTCTCCCCTTGAAGAGAATGATGATAATCAATAGCCCTTAGAAGGAAAACAAATGAACTATGTCTCGATATTAAATTTTTACGTCATTCTTCTAATGTACAAAGTTTATTTTCAAATTGAAGGACCTTAAAATAACAGTTTCCAAAGTAGAAACACACCATGAAGTAATAACAAAAAAGATAAACAAGGATAGTAACGACACAACAATTTACGATGGATTATATTACGAACGGCAAACTTAAAAAAAAAAAAAAAAAAAAAAAAAATGGTCAGGTTGTTTTCAAGATGGGCCTTCCGTAAAGTAGCTTCATTAAACTAATACCTCGCCAAAATAATAAAAAACCTTAGCAGCCGAAACCTGCATCGAAGCGCCAATCTTACACAGGATCAAAACATTTCACGTACTTAGTATTGAAATAAGGTGTCCGGCCAATTTCATCCTTGAAGCCAATAAAGTTCCGCAGCTGTATTGAAACTTAACCGGCAGGTTTATCCCTTTATTTTAACCAAAAATATTTTTTGCCAGTCAATTCATCTTTCGAATTCGCAAACGACTCAAAAATGCAAAGCCCATCAACACCAGTCCTCATGCAAATCTTTGTGTCAACTTGACCGCAGGACAAGAAGTTGGAGGGGAGGGTAGATGGCAATACCCCTCAAAACCTTTATAATTATACCACAGCACAAAATTGAAGCAAGAGGAGTAAATAATTTGACATTGTAGCTTGGCCAGAGACTTTATTAGGGCTCAATGCAATCATAAGGCTACAGTTACCTTAACTAAGGTGATCCAGTGTGGCAGGAGTGCTGGTCACGTGACTAGCCCAGGCCCAAACTGCAACCCTAACCCAAAATCTAACCCTAACCCCAACAACTTAACCCTAACCCTAACCCACAAGCCCTGACCCTGCAACCCTAATCCATACACCATTATAGGCTTTGTTTAACCCTAGCTTTCACTCTGTCATGTTAAACTTACTATAGTAAATACATTCTGATTATAATTATTATTTACCTCAGTATCTCTCATATCCCACGAATCATCGCACACAGTTCCCCATTGTCCGTTTAGGAAAATTTCCAGCCGACCAACACGGTAGCTGTCCCCGTCGCTAAGGCGAATCCCATCACTATAAGGCGCTGAAATGTTTAAATCGTCCACATTCACCGAGCCGTTAGTTGGTGTTTTGGTGAATGCTATTCTTTGGCGTAAGTTTCCTTTCGCTTGCAGGGAACCTTTAACTTGTAAACCAACTCCAACATCAAAGTGCAATTGGACACCTGGTTGTATAGTTAACGTGGCGTTTTCGGCTACAACAAGATCTTGAGATGCGACGTAAGGTGAGCCGTTCAGTGCCAGGGTTGTATCGGCAATGATATCACCTCCGAGACTTGTGCTTCCGACCCGATCTTGTATGATAAGTAGCAGTAGAGAAATAATTCGTCTTACCAGTGACGGATAGATCGCCATCTCTGAGGAATAAGAATAAGTTTTTGACCCTAGAAATTAATATACAGCAACAAAAGAATATGGTTTCTCGACCTTTTTTTTTTAATAAATACACCTTATTCGATGGTTTAACATATAATTCGAGCGGATATGTCGATTTTTGTCGACATTTGGAGGAGCAGTCAATGAACCACTTGTGATGTCATTGATTTGAACGTCAGCAGATTTCAGCGATAAGCGACTGAAAGAGCCAGGTTTGACCTTTTCACACAACTATTCATTTTGCGTATCGGTTGCATCCTGACAGAGCTAATAAAAAGAATACAGTCAGTTTTTGGTGCAAAATCGGTACTTAAACAGGCAAAAACACCTGTAAATGATCGAGGTCCTCTTTTCAGGGTTTACCAATGATTTCATCGAAACTTTTTTGGCCTAAAGGAAGGCTGTGAAGAGCATAATAGGAATATATAGGAGTGGGAATAACAAAGCCGAGAAAAACGGAAGAAAAAGGAGCAAGGAAAAAAAATGGGAACAATTTCGCAATAAAGACTTAATTTTGCCTTATGCGCATGCACCAAAGTATAATTTTGTACATATTTTCATGGAATCTTCATCAAAATCTTGCGGCTGCACTGTGGAAAAGTGCTTTTTAAGCAAAGTTAAGGGAAATTCAAGATCCTAGCACCAAAACTTCAGTTTAACAGCAAAAAACGCGTTTTTTGAGAAAATTGGCACTAAAAGGGTTAAACCATCGAATAAGGGATTTATTATTACACTGCTATTTCATTTTCTAGTGTTTTGGCATCTAGTTTATAAATACATCCTGCATCCTCTGAGAGTCGGATCGCTGCATAAGGCGTGTGCAAATGATAAAAACGAATTAATTAAAAGCTCTTCAAAACACACATCAAAACGTCTTTAAAGTTATTCAACGTTCCATTTACTCGCATTTCTTAAAGTGTGATAAAAAGGCTGAAAATCTTAAAAATCTCTGTCCGGCGCTCGCACACACGTCAATACGCGTTACACAAAACTTTTTCAGGTCCGGTTGCGGGAGTTTTTGCCATAAATGGCTTACCAAAAACGAAAGAAATTTGTTTAGTTCCTCGAAACACAATTCGCCAAATTACTGAGCACGAAGAAAAAATAATATCAGACCTGTAACCACACAACTATTTAAACACATTCGTGTTTTAACACGGACAGGGTATCATAAACAAAATAACGCTCGGTTTTCAAGCTCCACGGCTTCGAAAATTATTTGCTGCAAACAAACGAGCGCTTACACACCAAAAACTGCTTTAAGTTACGTACATCTAGATTTCTTTCCTTTAATTAGTATCTTATAAGGGAAATTCTGTACATTTACTGGAACCGTGATCGACGTGAATGACGTAACTGCTGTTGATAATGACAACCAAAGTATCAGAGGGGGGGGGGGGGGGGGGGCAACAAACTATGGTTGACAGCGGTGTTGCTTATCCTTTCTTCCTCAAATATCGCTTGTATTTTCTAAGCAGACGTCTTATCAATAGTCTTATTCAAATTTGATGTTTAAATTCAAAATCATTTCGTTCGCGGCGTTAATTTTTTAATCGTATCTATAACAAAATTCTCGATTTTGATTGGTTCTGCGCGCGCCTATTTGTCGCGTAATCGGCGCGCGATCACGTGGGTGTCCAATTGGATACCTGTAATTGGACACCTACGCCATTCGCGCGTCAATCACGCGCATCTGAATGAGTTTTTTTTTTGCTGTTTTCCTGCTTTTTGCACAACCAATTGAATTTACTATTGACTTTTGTTCGCAACAAAGGTTCTCAAAGAATTCCTAACCTCGAATTTTGTTATTGATACGATTAATTAGTAATTATATATCATTTCGTTCGCGGCGTTAATTTTTTAATCCTATCGATTTTGATTGGTTCTGCGCGCGCCTATTTGTCGCGTAATCGGCCTCGAGCTGCGCGCCCTGCCGATTTTGAAATTACTCGCCCGATTACTCTCTGAATTGTACTCCACTCAGTCCAATTACTATTACTGATCAGGGTTTCCATGACATCCAGTCGTGATAAGTATTGATTTTATTGATCGATCTCAGCAAGCTCTGTTGTTGATATAAAGCGCGTGCGTTGAAACATTTAACAAAACGTTCACAGCCTCAAGTAAATAATGGCTTTCAGCTTGTTGATAGTTTTAAAGACCGGACCAGCTGCAGACTCCTCGCGTCGGCGATCAACCCGCTGTCAATAAAAGTACCTCCTTCGGCGTTGCTAAGCATGTGCAAGGTTTCGCGTGTAAATAGTAAGTTTAACATCAACAAAACTAACAAATCTTAAGATTTATTAAATTTTACTAATAGATGTTATTCTAAGTAATTCTAAATCGTTACATTTACCTTAATTTATGTTTAAAAGTCGAGAAAAACACTCGTGGTTGGTTTCATCATCGATCAACGGGCCTTGTTCAACTGAGTGGCTGAGTGCGTTCAAGACGAGTAAATTTGGCCTCAACACGACAAATCTGTGTGGTTCTTTGTTTTATTTTTTGTTGTTTTTTTTTTTCACTGAAAAAATCTCCGCTAATGAAAATTTTCAAAACTAGTTTATATTTTAAAATCTTTCGGGATTGGAATAGCTAAGCACGTTTGGCTTTAACATAACATAATTTAAAAAAAATGCAGTCAAGTTGTTATGTTTAATTTGACTCGATCTTTTATGAATTTCAGCTTGTTGATAGTTTTTACGACCGGACCAGCTGCAGATTTTCTTTATTAAAAGTCTTATAACTTTTAATAAAATTTCGTGGAAGTGTCTTGATATTGTTTCTCAATTCTGTTGAAAACATATTGAACAAAAGGTGCCTAAAAAATCAGATTTTAACGTTTGTTTCTTTACAGCTTTAGAATAAAATTCTTGGCTTAAAATCAACAGTAAGATGGTAATGAAATAAAGCACGCGTCTTCGCTTGGAGTGAGAAACTTGACCAAAGTCATATTTAGACTATGTCAGATTGTTATCTTAACGCATCAACAACTTCAACCCTGACATACCACGCTTTAAAAGTCAGGACCAAATATACTTTATCTAAAGCAAACACTTTGCTCATATGATGTAATAGACAAAAAAGACATTTTAATATATTTTGGTGGTTGCCTTCTTCTAAGAGATGAAAAATTACGAATTTAAAACCCCGTACATTCCGGGAAGGAGATCCCTTCCAATGTGTTTATCCAATAAGACGGGACCAGCTGCAGCTGTAAGAATTCATTTCGTTTCTTTCTTGCAATTACAGCTTGTAAGTCTCAGTGTAAGAAGCCAAAAACCTGATTTTTTTTAGTACGTAAACACCTAATCAGTCCACTGATGTGACTGTCGTGCTCCAAGGCGCTTCCACTGCTTAAAGGCAGAAACGAAACATATCGCTTCCCCGCAACCGTTAGTATATTCTACGAATATGGGTGAAAGGTAGTGAAATGCTTTGCTTTTTTGTCAACGAGCATTGAAATGAAAGAGATGTCGCTTCTTAACTCAACACACACAATAAGTATACAAATTTATTCCAAGAAAATTTCAGCCGAAGGAAGTGAAGTGTTAACACATACAGGACTGAATACTTCTTGTATGGCAACAGAAAAGATGTTTCGCGCCTGCTGCCAATAACCTACAAAAAGCGAAATATGCGTTCAACATTTCTTCCTTTACACAGAGAACAACAAATTGAGTTCCGGCAGCACAGGATCAAATGTGCCGCACAGACCTCCGACATACTCATAATTTGCCTCTGGCAGTAAACTAAACTTTGCACTATGCTGGAATTTCGGCACATCCAAAACTTGATAGTAAGGTTCAGTACATTTACTTTAAGCGTGTGGATGAAACGTTTACTTTTCACAAGCTGCCGAGAGGAGAAAAATGCGCTTATTATAAACGTACGATCTGTTTAGAAATAGTAAACAAACAGTTGCAAATGTCTCTCTGATAACTTCAGTTGATACGTCGTTGATGTTGTTTAGTAAGCTAAATTAAAGTTTCGTCGGTTTTACTCCATTTATGGCCGGATAAAGGTTTCGACACTTTACACAATGGCTCCACTGTAACGCAGAAGGTGTTAGTGACCAATGAGCAATAAAGAACAGCTAAATAAAAGCGAATAAAGTTATTTCATGCTTCAATGTACAATTCTCATGGTCGTGTTTTTACTAGATTGTTGAATAAATTTCAACGGGATGATTTCCAAACCACCGCAGAATTAATGCTGGGAAGTTCTGTAGGCCTTCAGTAGAGTCGAGCTGAAAGCTTGCGGATCAAAAAACCACCTATTTACATTTTGAAATAACACATCTTTCGAAATTTATTCATGGCCACGCATGTAGGTATCTTACATTACCTTCACTTTGTGAATCAGCTTGCTCACAAACTCTCACAGTTCGACGCCCATAATAAAGTTGGAAATGTTTTAAATGTTTATACTGCGCTAGAGTGACAAGTAGTTTGTTTCACTAAACGAAGACTCACCTTTCTTTCCAATCAAAAGATGATTGGCAAAATGAAGCAGGGCATAAGGTTTCTTAAGGATACATCTGATAGTTATAAGGCAGCATTGCCTCAGACTTTGTCTGTATGCAAACAGACTCTTTCATTATTTACATTGATTAGAAACAGCCCCTGCGGTGCAGTTTGTTCTAATTGGTTAAATTCAAAATGTTGCTAAGGGCGATACGCACTAGCGAACAAGTTTGAAATGTCTTGACATTTTTGTCAAAAAATGTCGCGACAAGTTGTCAGAGACATCTTGAAGAGAACAAAAGGTGAAATTATTAGTACAACAGCTTTGCACGTATTTCTGGCAACCTTTTACATTTTTCAGCGCGGCCGTCTTGCGCAAACATCAAATATTCAGGACCACGAGATGAAGAAATTACAAAACAGTTTGCATTTGAAGTGCGAGTGTTCTCGTGCAGTGGAAATGAGTCGTCTCAAGATAACTTTTTCTTTTCTCACTCTGCCTTGCATTGGGACAAACACCTCACAAATAAACATGTTTTTCCTATCGCGGAAAGATTTCGTGGAAAGATTTTAACATTTTAATTTTTCGTATTTTTGTTTTCACGTATTTCGTCGCTGCTGTTATTAAAGCTGGCTCTCCATGCCACTATGTTGAACGATAATAAACACGTGATAATAAACACGTTCCACGACGCATAATGGTGCGGTCGCATCTATGTAGCTATAGTTAAGACAGGGAAACTATAGTTAGCTATTTCGGTAATGTGCCCGCAGCTTCTCTGTTCACCCTAACTTAGTTAGAAAAATTACGCCTCGGTGATCTAAAACAATACAAACAATACAAACTAACTAAAGTTACACCCAAGCAGGGTTCAGGGGTTAGTCTTAAGTTTACAAACGAATAACCAATCAGAATATGACAATTCGCTTCGTACGTGCGAGATGAACATAAATATGCCAAATAAATCGTGAAGTGAGGGGAAAAAAGAAAAACAACATGAACACCATGCAGGCAAAACATAAAGCTTGAATTCTGCGGAGTCTAATATCCGTTAAAAGTTTCACCTGACTATTTTCATTTTTTCTACGACGCCGAGTTACGTCGGCCTACAAAAAATACAAAAACAATTAAGAATCATTAAGCCACAGCTTTTGCCGGTCAACTTTTTTTTACATTCTACGGATCAACAACAAGGGCTGTCACCAGCAAATTCATACCCCCACCATCGTACAAGGAGGAGGGGGGGGGGGATGGAACCCCTCCCCAGAGTTTTCGTTACATTAAGGGGCAGCGAAATGAAAACACGTGAAAATACTGAAAATGACTCGTTACACAGGCGACTTTTTATTTCAATTTTTGTTGCGCTCTCCAATGCAATTTTAATTTTGTCGCGCCCGAGATCGTGATGAAAATCACAAGTGTAAACTCGCGATGATTTGGGCGCGATTTGTCGCCGCGATATCGTAGAGCTTTTAAGCAACTGTTCGTCAGGTCATGGCAGGACTTTCGTCGTGACAAATTTTGCTTCATGTAAAATGTGAAATCTATTTGATTCATATTCGTACTTTTTGACGCTGTGTAAAGAAAGTTTAAGCGTTTCCATTTTGTTGTGAATAAGAAAAAAGCTTTAGTTCTGTTGCATTCCACTGATTTGCCACCATAATGTCACGCCGCTTCTACCTTGCAAAATTTGCAAGTGGAGTTCCCATTCGATCCTAAAAGAGAAATCTACTCCCAACATTATATATAAGCATTTAGCAGACCTTTTGAGAATATTGGACTTCGTTTAGGGTTGTCAAAATTATTTTGGTTTTTATTTCAAGAATTTTCTGAGCTTGGGCATATAAAATCCTGTCAAATGGTTGAAATTTCAAAACTGCTGACCTTTCTGGGCTGCCAGCGAAAATGCTCATTTCTCGAGACAGAGGGCCCAACGATCATCCCGGTCTGCACACGAAGTGACACAGCATATTTTCAACAATCAAAAGGCCCTTTTGGGCTACCTACCATTCTTTCTCTGTCTCCATATCTTGCTACAAACCAACAGTCTGCAGTCTATTCAATACCCTGTAACTTTGCCTGCCTGCGTCTCTTTATCACCGACCAAATCGAGCAAAAAAATTAAGACAAGAAACAATTTGTCACAAACGCCGTGTCTATATTTTACCCCTATAAAAGTTTGACTAAATACTAAGTACAGTAGTACTTTTTAAAAAAAAAAAAAATCCCCAGTGTTGATGAACTACAACTACATCCTGTCACTAAACCGAAGGATTCACCTTAGCTTATCAACATGAAAACAGAAGCAGTTACGTTACACACTACAAAACATTTTACGTACACACCCCTTTAGATAGATATCAATAGATAACTTTAGATATATAACTTTGCTAAGACACGGTGATCGACAGATGCTATTATTTTTTCTTTCCGTATTCAAGGAATCTTACCGTGTCTGAACTTTGTTGATACACAGCACAGTTGATACGAGCACGCTTACGCAAATTAATATTCTCTTCTCTAGAAAGTTCACCTGACTGACATTGACAAACAAATCTGAAGCAAAAGATGACATTTTTACATTGTTATTGCTCGAGATTTAACGACCTTTTGTGGTCATTGAGGACAATATGAACACAAAGCAATATTTTCAAAGTTAAGCTTTCACATTGTTAAGGCAACCAGCCGGCTATGCAGGATATTCGGGGTACATCTTTAAGATAGAAATACTGCTTATAAATATGCAGGAAAAAACTTCGGCCAGCAGATATTTTATAAGTTGCCTCCTTCCTTGAGTAGTCACCCAAAACGTGGACCTTAGACCGCCTTTGGTCACTCGTATAGCCCCAGTTCAGTGGCCCAGTTGGCTCGCGCTTGCTTTCCACAGAAAAAAAAAACTCCCAACACCTGCTATCTCCCGCACGCTACTCAAAATAGGACCTTATTTACTCTGAATGTTCAATCCTCTTTTTTTAACTCGGAAAAGTTTTGTAGTGAGCGAAGTGAATTTCACTCGATTCCTGTTAACATTGGCACGCAATGCGTGCAAGTGTTTTAAGGCCTCTAAGTGAAGTAAACTGTAGTGTGGAAAGTTTAGCATCATTTGTCTTAGCAAATCTTAATTTGCCAGTTTGTTATTTTCGATTCTTGTTTCATAATAAATTTTCCAAGTTTAGTGGCTTATACCCACTTTGATTAATCCTTCTTAACAGCTCTATCACTTCAATGCTATGAGTGTACAAACTCGCCTGGGTTCCCTGGAGTAACCAAGTGTGACAACGACAACGTTACAATAAGAACATGCGATCGACTGGGTGACAGATGCCTCACAATGAAGTACAACTTCTCACTCGGGGGACTGGTCTCGCTAGACGTTTGGTCGAAGAACTGTTCCAACAGCGTCGTCTGTTACCCACAATTCAAATACAACTGTAAGTAAGTAGGCCGCGTGGCCTAGTGGTTAGGGCGCTGGACTTGTAGTCCGAAATCGAGTTCAAATCCTCCTCCTTGCCACTAAATGGATTTCTGTTTGGCCGTCCCGAATTTGACTCCTCTACGCTTTGTAAATAGCCAACTGGTCAGCCTCCTGCCATTTGGAGTTTTTAACAAGTTTATGTTCGATTCAGTATAATATTTGTTTATCTATTTACAGTGTCCTTAATAAGCACAGCAGTGCTAAATACAGTAAGTACTTTACAGTTAAATCAGTCTTGCTTAATTTGCAATATTAACAATTCATTTTTTCGTCTTAGATTGCAAGGTGCTTGAAATTACCGGTCTGGTTTCTAACTGCACGTTTGACTGTTGCCAGGGAGACCTGTGTAACGGCCCGGGTTTGATGCCTAGTTCGACGACAAAACCAATTACGATTCCTGGCTCGACGGTAAAACCCAGTACGATTCCTAGCTCGACGATTGAACCAACCAGTTCAATTTTGGGACTCGCTGCAAGCTTTGGCACCATTTGTTTGGCATTATTGTTGACTGTGTTTGCAGTAATTAACTAAAGCGTGCGACCACAGGTCACCCAAGCCTCCTTGAGAGCATTAGATAGTATTGCGTAACATCCTAAATGTACTGAATAGTTTGTATATTGGAATGTAACGATCCTACACAGGAGTTCGAAATATTTTCTGTAGGAGAAAAGAAATTCAATGAAAATGTCATATTTCTACTCTTCCGTATGTTACTTGTGTTACCGTGGCGTTTTGGGGCCGGCGACAGGAAATCGCAACTGTGAAACTACTGACTAGCTGGAATCGCTTTGAAACAGCCCTAAAACGCAACGGAAACACGAGGCTGGAATCAAAAACACTAGTTTATCATATTATGTCAGTTCCTTTTTGCGCGTCGAGAATTTTTTTTCTTTCTTTCTTTGCCAATTGCGGTGAAGGTTGAGGGAGGGGGAAGAGGAGGTTTCAAAGAAAACGAGGTGGAGAGGTTTATGTGAAATCTTGATTAAAACAACCCCTAAAATACTAGAGCCGATTGAGCTGACAGAATCACTAACAATAATTGTTCATTTAACTATTCGAAGTGGTGATCATTGTAACGAGATTGCCTCTCAATTCAAAGCAGCCGAAAGTAGGCTGTACTAAAATTCAGGGCACACTCCAGCATGTAGCAGTTGATAAGCTGACTATTTTGGATCGAGGGAATATCAATGTTTGTACTAAAAGGATTTGTTGTTTTCAATATACGATATCAAAGCATGAAGGTAGAGTGTCGATTTTTCACCTTTTTCGACCGTACCGATGGAAAGTACGTTGAAACACAAAAGATATCATGTCTTTAAGTCGCTTTGCGTTTTACTGTTTTTGTATTAGCCGGTTTTTGCGGCAATTTCTGAATTCACGAAACCCGTTACTATCGTGTTGTTTAATTTGTTCCAGTTGCTCTCATTCGCTTCAAACCCTATTTCTTTGTTATCGGACTTCCTTTCGCTAGAAACAGACCAAAATCTTTGTGTTGTTTCCGAAAATATAGCGAAAATTTACGACGAAAAGCTTTCTGAAGTAGCGTCGGAAAAATTGCTTTGGCTTGCGGGAACACAGCGGGCGATCCCGGGCTCAATCCTTGGCCGCTCGGGTAGCCAATCAGAGCACGAGATTCGCTTCATCTTGACCGCCCACCACGGAGGGCATATAATAAATATGGGTTATTGACCAAGCGTGAGGTCAAGATGGCAGGATATTGGCCAAGTTCTTTTTTTGCGTGTTTATGGACCGTGACGAAGTCGAGGTTTCGTCTCGGTCCATAAACACGCAAAAACAGAACGAGGCCAATATCCTGCCATCTTGACCGAACAAGCTTGGTCAATAAAGGATTTATTATTTGACTTTTTTCGAGTACTGAAAAGGAAGCCAGTTGCATGCACAATCAATGGCGCACGCTAAAATCGTTTCATTGGTTTAAACGTTTAACGAGTGACTGTCAAATTCTTGAATGAATCGAGTTGAAGTAAAACGACGCGACAACAGCGAAATTCAACTCTTACAAGAATGTCCATTCCATCTGGCCGCCAGCTTTTACTGGACGTTTTGCAGAGTATTTGCTCGCTTCTGGCGCTTCTGTGGTGCAAACCTGCCCTGACACGAGCTGAATATTGAAATTGTGATTGTTGGAAGAGTTTGGGAAGCCCTTCACGGGAAAAGCTTGAACTTTCCTACATCGTTGATATAAATGTTCGACCCGACCTTATTCGACGTGAGCGTTAGAGGCCTAGGTGAAAAGATGTTTAAAAAGCTTTCAGTGCCTGGTTCACCGCCGGGCCGTGCCGTCCGCTTTCTTCCATTAAGAAGATTTTACACAAACGACTAGTTTGCCAAAGTCTTTATTCTTCAGGTATGTCACTGACTTCTCTCCCTTTTCCGCCGAAAAAAACCGATAACATGTCTTCAAGTCGCTTTGTTGTGGCAAATAAAATTCACGAAACTCGTTAGCATTTGTTGATTAATTTGTTTGTTCTCATAATTTCACTTCAATACCTATTTCTTTGCTATGGGATTCCATTTCGCTAGAAACAGACAGAAAATACTTGTGTTGTTTCGGAAAATACTTTCATAGCTCAAATTTACGACGGAAAAGCTTTTTGAAGTAGCGACGACGGAACTGAAAAGTTTTTTCGCTTGCGGGAACACAGCGGGCGATCCCGAGCGGTCAAGATGGCTCCATCTTGACCGCTCGGGTAGCCAATCAGAGCACGGGATTCGTTTCATCTTGACCGCTCACGGAGCTAGTAAAATAATAAAAGATCATATTGCTTCTGAGCTGTTCATCGAGGTGAGGGATCATGGAAGCTTTACCTTTCCTTCTTGTCACTTTGCTGGCTCTGTGCATGATGCCTTCCGGTAAGTAGACTCCAAACAAATATTCGTTGTTCTCGCTCAAAATATGGCAAGAAAACTGTTGAATTGTTGATGTTGTTGATATATGCCGCTTGATCTAAGCGGTCGCGAATGAGCCATGTGCTGTATTGTATAGTAGTGCTTTATAATTTTGGCATTTTCTTTAGGTCTACCCTACGATGATCGATAGTTCAGCAATTTCTATGTTATTCGACGATACACTTTGCGATGATATGTATGCAAAACGATCTTGCGAGTCCCGTTCATTTATTACTGCCTCTGTGTTTAAACGATAACAACAATGTAAAGGCCCGTTTACACGCACGCAATCAGGCGCACCCAACGGGAAAATTTAGTAAAAAGTCTTGGAATGTCGTTGCAATGTTTTCTCGTATAGTTTAAGGGAACAAAATATCTTTACCCGAACACCGCCGAAAACAGCTAGGTCAACAAGGTGTTATATCTAAGCGGTCACAAAATATCTTTACCCGAACACCGCCGAAAAGTAGGTCAACAAGGTGTTATATTTAAGCGGTCACATTACGAATTTTCAAGGTGACATTTCATTTCCTTAAGGAAATCTGAGGAAATATATAGCAGGCTTTCCAAACAGATATTCACCGAAATGATCCGTTTGGTGCCCTTAAGCAATTTTTCGTGCTCTCCAAGCGTTACTTTGACTGAATGCTAATTTTGCACTGACCTCACTCTAGGACGAAAATAAGTTTGCAAATAAAGCTAACTGAATAAGTGCCTCTGTATATACTACAGTTACCAATTTTAGAAGTTAGTTAAAAGGGAAGTGATTACTTTATAGTCCCCACTCCAAGGTCAGCCACAAAAGAGCCCGTTTACATAGGCAGTATTTTAATGCAATTTTCGTCGCGCTTTCCACTACCACTTTTGTCACGCTCGAGCTCGCGATGACAATCGCTGCGAAGTATAAACATTAACTTGCGGCGATTTGTGCGCGATTTGTCACCGCGATTTTGCAGAGAATTTGAACATGTAATTCGCTTACAAATCGCCACTGTTCAGTCATGACGCTGGGTTCATAGCACGGCAAGAATAGGGTTGGCGAATATCACGGAATGATTGGCTCGAGAATGCGTACTATTCTGCATTCTGCATTCTATATTTGCATTTCTGATAGATATATTAAATCGATTTTAATCGATTTAGTTTGGGATGCTCTCTGTATAATATTTGGCAAAACAATTTATTTTATAGTGGAAGTCACAGCAGTAATCGCTTCAGTAATCAGTAATTTGTGAGCAGCGTGAATATAAACAGAATTGATTACATTCAGCATACATGCAAGTTGCGCTTTTATGGCATTTTTATGTAAAAATATTTAAAAATACCTTTTTCCAAAATAAACCTAGAAAAACAACAAAGCAAATAAAGATGGCGTACATCTTAACGACCTTGAAATGACATACATTACTATTTCAAGTACAATATCGAGGACTAGTCAATTTGAACACGAACAAATGATTTCTGCTGTCACACCTCAATGATTTCATCGAGGTCGAGTTTTAATAGCCCGTAACCTATAGGTAAGGCGCTGGGTGCATGTAGCTTCTCGTCCCAGGGGGGGTACTCCGGCTTGTAAATGACGGGGATGATCGAATGAAGGCAAAATTTAGGACCCAAAAAAATTCCTAAGTCTTCGGACGTTACCCAAAAAAATCCATGGACCAAAAATAACCCCCCAAAAAAATCCCTTGTCAAATTACCCCTAAATTGCCAGGAGGGGCAATAACATAACAAAAAGAACGCTCGTTTTGTTTATTCATCATACCATAAATACGCCAAGGCACTTTAGTTCGTGTTTAATACCCAAAAAAATCCCCTATCTAAATCAAGTCACCCAAAAATATACTTGCCAAATTTTCCAACCCCAAAAAATCCCGGAATCGAAAATTTCAAACCCAAAAAAATCCTTCGATCATCCCCGTCATTAACAAGCCGGAGTACCCCCCCTGGGCTTCTCGTGCCCTTACTTTACCACGAAAAGTATAAGGTCAAAAATAAACCGTGCTTAAACATTCAGTCATTTCAAAGATATTAAAGAAATCAACACAAATGCAAGAGATGGGGGCTTCTTTGAACTTAGAAGCGGAGAAAATAAAGGCCACTTTCATGAATTGGCTGTTAGACCACAGGTAGCCCAAGCTCGATATATGAGTACAATAAAGATGACCTTTTCATTGTTTCGTAATTCGATCGATTTGCATATTTATAAGGATTTGTATGGGAAAATAAATTTGACCGAAAAGAAAGAAAAATTAACCGTTGAATTACAATAAAAATCAGTCACCTTAGCTCCTTTGCTGTTTCCCTTGTGTGCTGTGTGGTTTTTTAGCCGATTGAGCGCGATTCCAGTGAGTTATAGTTCCATTGCCTTCCTCTCTCTATATACCTTTCCTATTTTTATATAGAGAGAGGAAGGCAATGGAACTATAACTCACTGGAATCGCGCTCAATCGGCTAAAAAACCACACAGCACACAAGGGAAACAGCAAAGGAGCTAAGGTGACTGATTTTTATTGTAATTCAACGGTTAATTTTTCTTTCTTTTCGGTCAAATTTATTTTCCCATACAAATCCTTATAAATATGCAAATCGATCGAATTACGAAACAATGAAAAGGTCATCTTTATTGTACTCATATATCGAGCTTGGGCTACCTGTGGTTAGACACGCGATCTTAACTACACAGTTAGAGCAGAGGTTAAGAAAAAAGACAGCAAAATTCTTTCGTATTTCATTTTTAAATATAAATCGCGACCATTTACTAAATCTATAGTTTTTGTTAAGCCTTCCAAAACCTACGAAGGAGCCGTTTTGATATCCGTGAGATCCGTCCCTAGGGGCGCCCAGACAAATCGCAGCGTGAGGTCCGTTATGCCAAGCCGACTGTAGCCGGTCAAAGCTTAAAGCTTAAAGGAAAAACCGTACGGTGTTCTGGGTATTCAATAGAATTTTGCATATTGACCTACAGAAAATGTACAAGTTTTTATTTTTCCAAGTGAAGGATTCACGAATTTGTTTTTCCTCTCAGGAGACCATTCTGTAGGTTAACTTTTACTGTCGCATGGCTTAAAGGTTGGAAAGTTCTCCTAAAATTCAGTGTGGCTAAAAGTGCCTTGTTTTCTGTCTTGTCTGAGGACAAAGAAAGCGCGAAACTTCGCGTTTGTCATGAGATTATTATAGGCATGACGTTAATTTTTCCCGCGAACGGTAAAATTCAACTTCTGCCGTCTGCCGTTTGGCTGTGTTTGTCGTGAATAAGGATTTTTCCCTATTTTTACGAGGGATTAATTTTAGAATTTGATAAAAAGGTAACAAAATGAAAGGCAAGTTCGCATTTCCCGTTTGCCGTATAACGTCATGCTTAATCTCTCTCGGCCTTGTCTTTAAGCTTTGGCCGGACAACGTTAATTGAAGTAGCTGTGTTTATTTAATTCAATCCTCGTATCATGGTATGTTTTTTTTTACATTTATTTATATAAATGTGTCGAGGTCATAAGGGGGGCGGGGGGGGGGGGGGGGGGGGGGTATGGCTATGGCGAGTTCTACTACCAAATAGCCGTTCCACAAATAAAACACCCAAAGCCCCTTACACTAAACGTTCTTATTTAATCTTACTTTACAGCTCTGTCACTTGAATGTTACGAATGCACAAACTCGCCTGGAATGTCTGTTTTTGGGATAACCTCATGCGACAGTAACAATGTGAAAAAACGAACGTGTGATGCGATATCTGACAGATGCTTGGTAATGAAGTACAACTTCTCACTCGGAGGACTGGCCACGCTACCCATTTTGATGAAGAACTGTTCCAGCAGTCTCGCCTGTGATCCACAATTCGATTACAGTTGTAAGTACAAGAAGTTGTTGTTTTTTTCAGTTGAGCCATTGCGCTAATAATACCCGAATCGTAGATAAGTTAAAGGGGCCGTGTCACCAACAATAAGTGCAGTGAAAATCCAGTGATGGTGTTGGTGTTAAATGATAGTCGACAAATAATGGCCTAGTCTTGCGGAAATACACCGTACTAATTATGAAAATTGTTAAGCAGTTTTGTGGTTACTGACTGGTAGTAAAGTAGTGGCCTAAAACTTGAAAAAGTCGAGCCGACTTTATCAAGTTTGACAGTTTTACTTGCAAGAAAATTTCTTAAAAACCATTGATCACTATTTATTCACATCTTGGAGAATGAATCTATTCCTTTCTTTTGTTGTTAAAAGGTTATTTTGTGGATCAGTGAGTACACCCTCACAATTCTAGCATAGTCGACACAAAATTTAGATGACTTATCGTGACACTGTGCCTTTAACAACATTGACATGATTATATGACATTGACATGACATGACATGACATGACATGACATGACGTGACACGACAGTTCATTTCTTTAATGTTTATTTCTTTACTGTGAAATTTTCGAATTGCAATATTAACGTAACGACCTATTTTTATCTTAGGGTGCAAGGTGTTCGGAATTACAGATCTGGTTTCTAACTGCACGATGGGCTGTTGTCAAGGTGACCTATGTAACGAGGCGAATACAATTCCCACTCAACCACCGCCAACCAATGCTGTCCTTGGATTGGCTATGAGCTTTGGCGCCATTTGTTCGGCTTTAGTACTGACTGTGTTTGCAGGATTTAACTAAGGCGTTCGACGCGACAATTTTATTTTACTTTTTTGGGTAGAAATCTGGCGACTTGTGTTGCTTTTGATTGCTTTGTGATTTTATCTGAGTAGGTGCAGAATGTTTCTGAGTAAGTAGGAAGATAAAAAGTAAAAATACGTATACATTCAGTTGAGTCAGTGTAATAAATAAGTTTGCTTTTAATAAAAAAAAATCAGTTGCTTTTCTATTTGTTTTGGATACTTTTTACAATTTTTTAGCGTTTTTTAGGGGGGGGGGGGGGGGAGGTTGATACAGGGCTGGAATTAAAAAAAAATGTATGGTATTATGTCAGTTTTTCTTTGCAAGTAAGGTCATTTTTTGCCAACTGCTGTGAAGGTTGAGGGGAGAGCGATGTTTCAAAGAAAAAAGAGGCGGAGATGTTTTGCGAAATATTGATTTAATCAGCCCCTTAAATGCCCATAAAATACTAAACCAGCGCCGGTTGATCTAAAATAATAACTCAACTTTTCTACATCTACAAAATGCTGCATATCTTTAGTCCTACTAAAAGTATCGCACACCGACAGTGTTTCAAAACGTTTTATAGCAAAAGAGCTATGAATATAAAGCTCCGGTCACAGGTACCCTTGCAACTCATACATCAAATGCTTGGAGAGCATAGAGGGCACGTATTGCCACCTACTCGACACTACAATAAATAACTATTAATATTAAGATTTTAAGAAAAACGACAATTCTTTTAAGTTTTCAAGACTTGTTTCGACAGAGCACTGTCATCTTCAGTTGAATGGTTTACAAAGCACAGAGAGTTGAATAATAAGTAGACAAAATACAAAACAATATTACTCTTGCTTACTTAATCACCAGAATGTCTTCTGTGACATTTTTTTCTAAAACAAAATGCTTATGTATGGACGAGATAGTTTCCGTAAAAAAAAACCGCACATTTTTAACTATCATTCAGGCAAGCAATTTAACATTAAATGCAAAATAAATATCTTTAACTTGCAACGATATCAGTTCTAAAACAAATAACGGACGCAGATGTTGTTATTGGAGAAGGGAACATAAAGTTTCATTGGTAAATCAAACAATGACAGGATCCTCTGCAACTTTGATGAACATTGGCCACGTATGGCAATTGGTCGTTCAACTGAGTGTAGTTTTTACCACAATCAGTTAAAACCTTATTAGGCCTACTATACAATTAAAATCATACGTTGAGATAATAAACTATTTCTTTGAACCTTAAACTACCGTATTTCTATCTGTATCTGTACAATACAATAACAATGTTAAAAGTCTAAGTGATGCATTCGCTTCATTTCGAATGCCTCCGTGGTTTTAATTCCGCGCAGGACTCTTTCCAAGTGTTCCATTTCCAAGTCTTCGATGACGCCAAGGTCTGGGGTGGAGGGACGGGAGCTCTCGGCACTTCCGGTCACAACTGCGAGGCGAGAACCCCGGATGAGAGGCGAGTGCATAACCTTATTTTTGCGTTTCAACTTCCGAGACAAAACGAATAGAAGCGCCAGAAGAACGAGGCATAAAACGACGAAACCGCCAATGGTCATTCCCATAATTGTCATAGGGTGCTTGTACCAGCTCTTGGTGGGCACCGAGACTGGAATCTCGTTGGTGTTTACTACAGTGGATACACCTGTGGTGCTATTTTCTGCCGGAGAAGAATGAAAGGCAATGTTACAATACTATTCAAATCAAATTTCTGGAGTGTGAGATAAAGAATTACGAGACGGTAATTGACAGAGAACTGGAAACCTCTCAGAGGTACAACAAGTCAGAGACACTAGCGACCCCTCCCCCCAACTTGGAGAGCAGGGATGGCGCATTGATGAAAGCGCTCGCCTCCCACGTATGTGGCTGTTTCCATAAGTATATGTAGGTTAAGTTTGTTGTTAGTTCTCGCCTTGCACCGAGGGCTTTTCTCTCGGTTCTTCGGTTTTCGGCCCTCCTGAATAACTAACACTTCCTAATAGACAATATCCGTATTCTCAGTATTGGACTAAAACTAGCTTGCAATGGAGGCAAATGCGGGTAATCTTTTCAAATACAAATGATATGTATCTCTTTTTAATGATATTCCCCCACATTAGCCTCCATTGCAAGCTAGTTCTAGTCCAGTACCGAGAATATGAATATGGTCTATTCTTTTTAGACCTGGATAGAGTACACCAGCTAGAGCACGAAATATAGCAATTTATTTCATTTTTTAACTTTCTTGCCCCCAACCATCATTTTCGAGTCTAATAAAAGACGGGTTTCGAGCGTGAATAAAATATAACGCAGGGACAGAGAAAGATAGACGTCTGTTGATCGAGTTAGCCTATTCTTTAGTCTGATGATAATTTTGCCCTAGTGTATAGCTTGCCATCCAGAATGAAAGATTTTGTGACCAATGCATGCAAAGCCGATTTGAGCATGTGCAATTATGCTACAAAGTTTTTCAGTCACCCACATTATACGTATTTATGTAAATCTTATGAGCCATATTCTACTAAACGGCCAACTTGCAATTTTCGCGAGCTCGACTAAAATGTGTCAATTATAGCAAAATAGTTTACAATACCTTTAATAGTTGCTGTTGAAATCTCACTTGGAGTTTCGGTAACTGCTGACTCAGCAAACACATTCACCGTGACGTCAGTTTGGCGGGAACACGATGGCGTGCCGAGATCACGTGCAATAATCAGCAGCCGATACTCTTTCGCACTCAGCTCACCGACAACCGTCAGTTCACCGTTTTCTTCTCCCACTTTGAAAGCGCCGTCAAGGCTGCTTGCGAATGACAAACCATACTTCACTACTCCGTTGAACCCGCTGTCTTGATCAGTAGCGGATACCACCGTCAGTAGAGTTCCCGGATGAGTATGTTGTGATATGTTGAACCATTTTGTGTGGAAAGAGTTAAAAACAGGGCAGTTATCATTCACGTCTACAATGTTGATATACATAAACACGAAGCTTGACTTGCGCGGAGTTCCATTGTCTGAAGCCACGATCTTCAGCTTATACAGGTGCGGAGACGAACTCTCGTAATCCAAAGCTGACGACGTAAAGATTTCACCCGAGATGCTATCGATTGTAAAAGAGGGACTAACATCATTGATATCGTCTAGAGAGAACAGAAGCTGTCCATTTCGTCCTAAGTCGGCATCGCTCGCTTGAACTTGGAGAATTTTTGTTCCGAGGGGACTGTTTTCCAAAACGGACGCATTGTAAAACGCAGCAGCAAAAACCGGAGAGTGAAGGTTTGGTTTAGCTGTCGTGTTGCACGCTGCACCGTCATATCCCGGGTAACACTCACAAGTATTCGGTAAAATACAATCTCCTTTGTTAGAACAGTGATTGAGACTAGAACAGTCTGCCTCACTGCATGCTGGGCCATGCCACAGAAGATCGCAGACGCAAGTGTCATAACCAGTACAAACGCCATGACCTAGAAGAAGAATAAGTTTTTTGGAGTTAGATCTCGGCTTAAGCGCAGGTGAGGAATCTTTCAGGTTGAATCTTCGTCCTTTTACTCCAGCGAACTATAAAACATCGTGGATGTTTTGGATACTTTGATCGGAAACGTTACAATTTATCCCCACTCTTCCCACCCAAAGTACTTTAATTAAAATATTGATCACTACGGTAAAAAAAATGCTTTGCAAAATGACTGCGAGATCATAGAACGTGCCAAACAAACAAATAAACAAACAAGTGTGTAAGAAAGCAAATGAATTATAGGATATAACATTAAAAGTATAAAAGGAAAAGAAGATAACAACGACAACTTAACATCATACATGAACGGTAATTACCGGTGTAATTTAAATATTGCCATCACTATACATGTTCGGAGCAAACGGTTATCCTCACCTGAGCAGTAGTTAACGCCTTCACAAGAAACATTTGAGCAGTCGGGTCCAGAGTAACCCACATCACATCTGCAGAAGTCTGCTTCTAAGCAGAGGCCATGTCCAGAACAATTGTTTACGGAAAGGCATGAGGCAAGACTACAGTTGGTACCACTAAAACCAGCATAACACCTAGAATTTAATAAAAACAGATCAGTAGTTGTAATGATTAACAGAAAAAGGACGCGGAGGAGAGGAGAGGAGAGGAGAGGAGAGGAGAGGAGAGGAGAGGAGAGGAGAGGAGAGGAGAGGAGAGGAGAGGAGAGGAGAGGAGAGGAGAGGAGAGGAGAGGAGAGGAAATGTTTACCTGCAAGTGAGATCCCCGCCTTGTTTTTCTTGCATACAAACTCCATTTCCACTACAGTTTCCAAGATTCGCGCAATCTGCTACGTCACTACAGTTGACACCTTGGAACCCTGGGTAACACCGGCAAGTATCACTTGATATGCACTCGCCTTGACCTGAACATTGGTTGACGCCTGTGCAATCAGGAACAGCGCAGCTGGCTCCAGTCCAGCCTGGATTGCAGTCGCATTTATAGAGATTAACACAGCGTCCATGACCTACAAAAGGCGTTCGACGTAAAAAAATGTTTCAGTGATTCTTGCGACTAGTTGTACCAGAAACAAACAAACGCTTGGTGTAACATACTATAATCCATTTTATCTGTTGTATGAAAAAACGCAAAGCAAGAATAGGTCAAGGACAAGCCACGAAACTGGACAAGAAAGGACTCTTACCAGAACAATGGTCGAGAGATCCACAAGAGAACTGGGTACAGTCTTTGCCAGTCCACTCCTTCTGACATTTACATACGTCATAGTCAACACAGATGCCTCGTCCAGAGCAGTCAGAGACATTAGAGCAAGTTGGAATAATGCTACAATCACGCCCTGGTAATAGAATAAAAAGAATAAAAACAAGTTGAATATTAACATCCAGAGCCACTTTTTTCGAAGTTACTTCTCTATTTCATGTTTTAAGAAAGGATTCCAACAAGTTCATAAATGTACCAATCTATCGATTTAACGTTTAGAATCAAATGGTTAAACGCTGCCCAGTGCGTTGATCAGCTCCCTTTAAAAATCAAATTTTAATTTGCCTGGCAGTAACAATTATAAACAACTTACCAATATATCCGTCATGGCAGCGACACTGATCTGTCCTCTGGCATATCCCGTTGGTAGGAGTTGTGCAGTTATTAACGTTGTAGCATGTGGCTGTGATGAAGAGTGAATTAAGTAATTCGCGACTGGGAAAAGTGTTTGTAAATGACGTTCCACTTTGTAGTTAGAAGGCGGGTACGTGGGGTCGTAGTTAAACTATAAACGGTATTTGTAAGGGATAAAAGACAGGTGCCAAATGTTCGAAGGACGAATAACGTTATCCACCGGATAAATCGCTATCCAGTGGATAGATGTTTAACAAACCATACTAAACCATACGCTATCCAATGGATAGTGATTTGTCCAATGCGGATAGCGTTATCCACCCTTTGAACAACTGGTAAAAAGGTAAAGTCTGCTTCGAGCCTAGTGGCCCATACAGGCCCGAGCTTATATCCCGGTTTCCGTAGCATTAAGCGACTGAGAGTATTGATACTCCCCCCTGGATGGGATGCTAGTCCATCGCAGGGTTACCCCCCAGCACTAAATTAGCCGGTACCCATTTATACACTTGGGTGGAGAGAGGCACTGTGAGAGTAAAGTGTCTTGCCCAAGAACACAACGCAGCGCCCCGGCCAGGCCTCGAACCCGGGTCGTTCGACTCGGAGGCGAGCGCGCTAACCATTAGGCCACCGCGCCTCCCTTTTGAACAACTGGGCCCAAGAATAAAAACTTTGACCATCAATGCGACAGAACGAGAAAGGACAGAGAACGATAACATCGGTTATGAGGCTTGGGTGCCCAGGGGGGGTGGGGGGGGGGGTACTCCGGCTTGTAAATGACGGGGATGATCGAATGGAGGCAAAACTCGGGACCCAAAAAAATCCCTAAGTCTTCCGACATGACCCAAAAAAATCCCTGGACCAAAAATAACCCCCCAAAAAATCCCTGAACCAAAAATAACCCCCCCCCCCCCCAAAAAAAAAAAAAAAAAAATCCCTTGTCAAATTACCCCAAATTGCCAAGAGGGGCAATAATATAACGCAAAGAAAACCATACAAAAAAGGCACTTTAGTTCGTTTTTAATACCCCCAAAAATCCCCTATTCAAATCAAGTCACCCAAAAAGATACTTTTCAACATTTCCCAACCCAAAAAAAATCCCGGAATCGAACATTTCAAACCAAAAAAATCCTTCGATCATCCCCGTCATTTTCAAGACGGAGTACCCCCCCCCCCCCCCCCTGGGCTTGGGTGTTGCTCTCATGATCAGTTCTATTTGCGCTGAAGAAACTTTTGAATGCATTAAACCCCTTCAAACGTACGAAAGTATGGCAATCATTAGCCACTCCTGTCTTTTACCTTTCTGTTCACAGGTAACGCCTTCCCAGCCGTCTTCACATTCACAAAATCCTTTCACACACTTCCCGTGCTCTGCTGAGCAGTCTGTGCAGTTACCTGGGTAAAATGAGTGAAACAAATATTATTTGCTAATCTTTCTGTCGATGGCTAATTTGGCAAGGTTTTGGCATAAAAGTTAGCGAATAGGAGTATTGTCAATAATCAATGAACTACAGGTATAAGTAAATGGCATTAGTTCTCAAAGTTGCAATAATATGCTTCTCAGAACTCTCGAATCTAATTGGGTTTAGTAGAAACTCAGTCGTGTTCTATTTGAAATCCGCGAATCTGATTGGTTCTCCCATTGATTTCTATTCGCCGATAGAAAACAATCGCGCGCGCGTTGCTCTTTAAAGGGCGATTTTTTTCCTGATTTCTGGCTTAAAAGTACATAAAATTGTAGGTTTTGGATTGCAATTCTTTAGAGTTTCTACTAAAACAATTAGCTACTCGCCTTCGTCAACTCGCCTCGCCTCGCCTCGCGCCTCGTTGACTATTCGCTCATAGAAAACTCGGGCTCGTAGTCTAATTGTTAATTAGAACATGCAATTAGCAACAGTATTTTACTTACCAACTTCACAGCTGTCACCGGACCAACCAATCATGCATTGACACGTAGCATTGACACATCTTCCTTTTCCAGAACACTGATTAGGGCAGTCTTTAAAGACAGAAGATGAAAAAGAAACAACTGCTTCAGGTAAGAAAAAAATGACTTAATTCATATTGTTATGAATATCACTTTGCTCCTGACCTCACGATTAGTTAGAAAAGAAAATCTCAAAATGGCAAATGGTTGTGTGTTTGCAGGACATTCGAAGGCTTATTCTGGTAACACCAGGGCAGCAACTCAGTGAATTAATTGTTGCCGTTGCTGTTGTGATGGTGGTGGTGGTTGTACGGTTTCTACTCACCTTGCTTCAGAGTCTCTTGATCACTCAATGACGTGTCATTTGTGACGGCTACGTCATAGATACAGCTCTTCAACATTGCATCTGAGAGTCCTAGCGACGAACATGCTGCAGTGGCTTTCTGCAATACAACAGACATACCAGATATTGTACGGGGCAATACTAGTTTATCCAACTTCCAAGGGAAACGGAAGTTGGCTCGAAAGATCGGGGAGTTCGAGAAATCGGAGGAAAAAATGCATTGTTGGTCGAAGGAATGAGGAAAGACTTGTTTCGAGTTATCGAGATGTTCGAAAAAACGAGGGCTCGAGATTCGGGATTCTACTGTACGCATAATTCGACAAGGTGAAGCTCTTAAAAGTTGCATTTGGGATGCAAATGAAAAACACTTTTGCAGGGAGTGCAAAAGGCCTTTATTGTCATCACTTACATGAAGCGTGGAAGGGTAATTTTTTAAATAAAATTTCTGTCCCTCTTCCACCCCCTTATACGACGGCTACATACGCTGTTATTATATCGCTAAACCAATCTTTTGTTACTTGAGCAATAAATTAAAACAGTTTATCTTAAATTAAACTATTAGTAGGTTGTAGGGTCTTGTAGGAGATTCAGCAAGCATCTTACCGAGATAATTGCGTCACTGATACCATCTAAAGAATACACAGGAACAAAGTTAGGGTCATTGTATGACGAGTCCATGACGTCATCACTGTGAAAGTTGGATGAATTCCACGACCATGTTCCTTGCAGGCCCGAGTTATTGTGTACAGCGGTTATACGCCCTGGAATAAAGGAGGCAAATTAAACGTGCTAAATACTAAAGAAGATTTTTCTCATGACTAAGATATTCTTGAAAACGATGAAAATAATACCGTCCACTTACAAGAATCAGCGAACTGAATCGGATCGTCATACTGTTCTCCATCAGGGCCTTTCAAGTCATTGGACGGGTCATTATCCATCACTCCACAGAGCCCCTCTGTGTGGCCTTTAAACGCTGCTGTCGGTGTGAACAGGACATTCAGGTACTGGCGGCGCATCACGAGGCTGTGACGTATGTCAGTTGTTACTGTTAAACCTAAAACAGAATAAAAACTGCGTTTAGAATGACCGACATCGGTACTGTTGGGTACGGTTGCAGTTGACAGATGTCCAAAAAATAAGATGAGCTACGGAAGGAAAAAGGAGTAAAGTACTTTGCTCCCTTCATCTCAATGCTAAACTCAGGTGAATGTAACCGTTGCATTAAGCGGCTAGGAGTATTTCTACTTTCCCCCCTGGATAGGATGCTAGTCCATCGCATCGTTATCCCCAAGTAGTAAATTCGCCGGTGCTCCTTTATAAACCTTGGTGGAGAGAGGCACTATGAGGGTAAATTGTCTTGTCCAAGAACACAACGTAGTGCCCAGGCTAGGGCTCGACCCTCGCTCGATCGGGAGTGCGAAGCACTCACCATTAGGCCTCCGGGCCTCCTACAGTTATAACTCATAGTAATAAATAAAATGCTCTAATTTGCTCTTCCATATAACGGTCTGTGATTTAAGCGGAGTTGACTAAACTGAGCCATCAAGAATGTTCACAAACCTGACTCATATTGTAATGATATGAGCACAATCCCTGTCTCGTCAGATTGCGAACTGAAAGTCTTTTGGATATCCATTACAACAGTTCCATTATTGAGCTTCATCTTCTGCCCAACATAAGCTGTTAAGTTCACCAGCCTCCCATCGATTCTGTATTAACAAAAATAGCAAACATTGGATAAAAAATGTTAGTTCCTTGAGCTAAAGTTAAGTGTCGACTCAAAAGTCAGTTGGGCCTTGATTAACGTCTTAATGCCAAGTTATAACTGCTGATGTAATAGTTTGAGTTTGTAGTTCCAAATTATTGTTACTAAATCTGTTAGTTAAAGTAATTAAAAACAATTGATTAACCAACGGCCAAGGCAAGTATGGAATGTACGTTATAATGAAATCCTGTCCTCCAGCATAATTGTGCATTGCGTTTTTGCTTTCCGGTTATCGCAACACGATAATACACCGTGCATTACATGAAAAAGGTCAACTTTCAAGCATGATGTATGGTGATAACAATAGATACCTTAGTTTTGGAAATTCTTGAGGGTCACTCGTGTTGACAGTCATGATTGACAGCACACTCTGCCCCGCCTTTAAAGCCACGCCTCCTGTCAACGATGCACGCTGGTAGGCAAAGTAACGGAACTGCATTCCAAAGTCATTGAAGAGAGATTTGCATCCCCAGAATTCTCCAATACCATAGTAATCGTATTCAATTCCTGAAGAAAAAGAAGACGAAATATGACTAAATTGATTTTTTTGAAACACAAAGCATTCCACAAAGTCTCTTTTTGATGCGTAAGTTAAGAAGCAAATGGCTTACCGTCTAACGTCTCGAGATGAGGATCGCCCCAATTCCTCCACGGCCGCCTCTCTTCGCAGCAGGTTCCAGTCCACCTGATGGAGCACTCACAGCGAGATCCGCAGTCTGCCGTAGCTACAGCCGCACCGTTACCAGAACAGCCCGCTAAAATAAAAAAAAACGGAAATAATCAACATAGAATTAGAAAAAAATAACCTCATTTATCATGTCGTTACCCAGAAAACGATTTGTAACAGCGAAAATTTGTTCCTCTCAGTGTTAAGTATGGTTAGGAAAAGAGGTTAAAATTACAGATGCCTTACTTGAATACTCGCTAGCTTTGTCAGTGGTAATGTTAATACAAGTTAAAATATGTCACGTTAATTTGTGTTTGTAGTCTTTTTGCGTTTACTGAACCCAATCATATATGAAACAGACTATTCTTTTTCTTTCTAAAATGCATTTACAACATAAGACCCTATACTCCAAGGCAATTGGCCTCAATCATATATTTTATTTCATAGAGAAAACTGGGGATTCTTAGTGGAAACTGCTAAAGTTGAAAGAGAGAGTGTATCTAGAAAAATTTAGCCCATTTTTTCGGTCCTAACCGTTCCTTTTTATTTGTACAACTATTACGAGAGGTTCTCTCGGGGTTTCAACAGTGGCATAAATTATTGTTACGTCGTGTGTTTAAATCTTACCTGAACAAGGCTGCACGTCTGGTTGAGAACAATCCGGACCTTTCCTTTCCACAACACAATTCGGGGGTTTGCCACACGGTGGATGATCTGGACATTCGTAACGATTGTTTACAATAACAGGTTTCTGTCCTTTCTCGCATTCCCTTTAAAGAAAAGAAAAAAAATATATTTATATTTCTGTGAAGAACCAGGAAAAGCTAAATGAACTGATTCTAGATAGACTTATTATTGTTTCAATACCTCTTGTTACATATTTATGTCTGAGATGATCTGTCCCGAAGTTCAAACCTTTACTTTAATATATACCATTTTTGACGGAGAAGGTAACCCGTTCCTCCTACACCTCCGATAAAAATGGTAACCCTTTTACATACCAAAAGAAGGAATGCTGCATATATTTTCTGAACTTTTTACTTTCATAAGCCTTTAAATAAGTTAGATGAATCAACCATTCGGTGGGTCTGTTCAGGATATCTTGAGAAGCTCTTAAAAATACGTGCTTTCTATACTCCAGAATGTCAAATCCCTAACCTTTGACACATACCTTCTACCCGAAAAAGGCACTTCTTTTGGGCTTAGCCTTCCCTATAGGAAGTACACTGGAATGAATTCACAAACTCATTTCTATACACTTACGGTGGACAGTCACAATTGCCATTTTCATCAACGATTCCCTGCTCACCATCAGGACATTCACAAGGGGGAGGAGTGGTTGGGGGTGGAGTTGTTCCGGATGTCGTAGGAGTAGGAGTAGCTGTGGTTCCGGTGTGTGGAGTTGTACTTCCGGTAGGAGGAGTAGTCGCTTTTGTTGTCCCAGTAACTGTAGTAGGTTCTGTTGAACCTAGGGTTGAACCAGTTCCGGTCGTCAACTCCGTTGTCCCTACGGTGGTTGCAGTTCCGGTTGTTGCTTCTGTTGTTCCCACTGTTGTAGCAGTTCCGGTAGTCACTTCCGTTGTCGCTGCCGTTGTTTTTTCGGTTGTGGTTCTTTCTGTTGTGGTTCTTTCGGTTGTTGTCAGTTCTGTTGTTGTTGGCGGTGGAGTAGTTGGACATCCACAGGCCTGAAAGGTGAATATCAAGAATTGAACGTTTCTTCTCGCATGCGATCAAAAGTTCACGGTCGAGTTTTTTGCCAAAAAATAGGCGAAAGCGAAAAATGCTGTCTGTCTGCCTGTCTGCGACTGTCTGTCTTTCTGTCTTTCCGTCTGTCTGTCTGCTTGCCTGTACCTGCCTGCCTCTCTGCCTGCCTGCCTGTCTGTCTGCCTGCCTCTCTGCCTGCCTGCCTCTCTGCCTGCCTGTCTGTCTGTCTGTCTGTCTGTCTGTCTGCCTGCCTGCCTGCCTGCCTGCCTGCCTGCCTGCTTGCCTGCCTGCCTGCCTGTCTGTCTGTCTGTCTGTCTGTCTGTCTGTCTGTCTGTCTGTCTGTCTGTCTGTCTGTCTGTCTGTCTGGGATTTCTTAACTCACGATGAAGGAATTTATCAAGTTAAAATTTGCCTGTAAAGAGTAGTTCAAAGATTTATGCACATCCAGTGAAAACGAGATTAAGGCCCTATTCTCCCTGAGGAGACATAAAGGATTCAAGAGAGTAAAAACGAGAGCGAGTATAAACTTGCTTCCACATGTTGCGAAAAATAAACGAAATAAAACTTACCTTAGAATTACCACACGCTAAGCAAAAGCTGAAAACAAAGAACGAAGTCATTTTAATGAGCACATTGTTACATGGCCTCCCAACACTCCACAGTCTGTTCAACTCTGCAAGTCTTTGTTGATGTAAAGATATACACCTTATTCATAAATGGCGGACGCGCGGTTTAAGCTTGGGCCGAGTACATGGAAACGAGGCTATTGAGGCATCGCTTCGCGGGAAATTAAAAGATTTGTATGAAGGATTCGTGCTATTTCATGTTTATCTCTTCAATTCAGCCATCGTTTTCAACGTTTTTCAAGATTTTTTTGCTGAGAGCGTTAAGAGTGATTTAGATTGTCTTGTTTGGAGGTTACATAGCGTTTTTATTACGAAGATTCGCAGCAACGTGTACAAGTTCACAGCTAAAAATACTAAGTGTTTTGAGAATGGCGTCGAGTTCTTCGGTTTCTCTGTGTGAAGATGACATTCCCGGTTCTTCGTTTGGTTCGAGAAAGCCAGCGGAGCTAGGAAACGAAGCTTTGAAATTTTGGTTAAAATGTTGTGGTGACAACTGCAAAGGATTGAAAACCAAGGCACAGATATTGAAACGATAAGTGGAGATATATATGAGATTGGCGCCACTGAGTGTTGTGTTGTAACTTTCTTTTCGTGTACGCCAGGTTCGGATCCGGATCAACAATGATTATATGTCTACCAGTTGTAAGGTACTCTTCAACACTGTTGAATGTCAAAGAAGCCACTAAAAGTCAGATCAAAATCATGTGCATGAAATCACATTCACAACACTCAGTGGCGCCAATCTCATATATATCTCCACTTACCGTTTCAATAGCTGTGCCTTGGTTTTCAATCCTTTGCAGTTGTCACCACAACATTTTAACCAAAATTTCAAAGCTTCGTTTCCTAGCTCCGCTGGCTTTCTCGAACCAAACGAAGAACCGGGAATGTCATCTTCACACAGAGAAACCGAAGAACTCGACGCCATTCTCAAAACACTTAGTATTTTTAGCTGTGAACTTGTACACGTTGCTGCGAATCTTCGTAATAAAAACGCTATGTAACCTCCAAACAAGACAATCTAAATCACTCTTAACGCTCTCAGCAAAAAAATCTTGAAAAACGTTGAAAACGATGGCTGAATTGAAGAGATAAACATGAAATAGCACGAATCCTTCATACAAATCTTTTAATTTCCCGCGAAGCGACGCCTCACTAGCCTCGTTTCCATGTACTCGGCCCAAGCTTAAACCGCGCGTCCGCCATTTATGCATAAGGTGTGTATAAATATCTTATTAACCACGCGCGAGGGCCGTACTGGGGGAATATTGGCCCGAGGTCTTGACAGTACGGATCGAGCGCAGCGAGGTCCGTACAAAAAAGACCGAGGGCCAATATTCGCCCAGTACGGTCCCGAGCAAGCTTGGTTAATAAGAGATTTATTACACGACTGGAAACTTTGTGTAGTGAGAATTGCTTCCCGGTAGATGTCCTGGAAAACAATGTGCGGCAAAACTTTTCCGCGCGCTATTAAAAAGAAGTTATAATTATTTCTGTGTTTAAGGTCATTTCATTTTCAAAGCAATAAAAACTCCGAAAAAATGTTGCAAAAAAAAATCTTGCAAAAATCTTGCGCTAAATCGCGCTGGAATTGGCGCGGGATCATCCGGGACAAAACCCGGTCTGATTCTTGGAAAATATCGGCCCTCGCGGGACCGGAAATTAAGTAATCTGATTGGCTGATTCAGTTATTGGCCCTCGGACCGCCTTAGTCGTGTAATAAGGCGATTTATCATCTTTTCCAATTGTGGTACAAGTTGAGACAACTGATTCAAAGATTCGAGGGCAACTTCCCCTTGATTATTAATTGATTAAAGGGGTGGTGCGATTTCGGCACTGACCAACTGGTCATAGAATTAACTGAAATATCACAATAACGGCTTAAAACTGTAAACGAACTCTCAAGGACCACAGAAAGGTCAAAAAGGGCGTGGATGGGCAAAAGTCGTGAGATTAAAACGGATTGCGTTCGGGTAAACTTGAAAAACGTCAGCACGACTTTTTACAAGTTTATCTCAATTGGTATGAAAATGTCATTTACAATGTTCGAAAATCATCCTTGTTTGTTTTGTGGCTGTGATTTTGCCAATAAATGACTTTTTCTTTGCCAATTTGAAGACTACAGCTCTTAATTAACGAAAATAAATAGAATTACCTAAAATACCGTGACATAGCCCCTTTAATTCTCGAAATGATTCGTATTGTTTTCTTAAACACATCCAAACTTAGACTGTGTTAACCCTCGGACGTACAAGGGGGGGGGGGGGGTGGATGCCACCCCCCCATAAGGTTTTTCCCAAATTTTGAAAAAACGATTTACTCTACAATGCTGAAACTTTCAGTAGCTGTTCATTCATCCTTTGCGGAAATTTTGATATGTCAACCATGTCTCCATGGTATTTGACGTTGCCATGGCAACGTCATAAATACAGGCAGGTCTTGCCAAAAATCGTCATTTTTAACATTTTTCTTGATTTTTTCCAGTTTTTTTAAACAGAAGTGCAAAATTTGTTTATGTTTACATTCCCTAAGCATTCTGGCTTGATTTTGCATCAATTTCCGTTATTTTGTGACTTTCTAAGAAAATGTTGAAATCCAAGATGGCGGATCCAAGATGGCGGCCCTTATGACGTCACGTGACGTCATATGACGTCACAGCCAATTAAAGTTATGTCATCTTGTAGAGTAAGCTAAGGGCTTTCTTCTCAGTGCAAAATATTTTCGCTATGCCTTAATATAACGAAAACTCCGGGGAGGAGTTCCATCCACCCCCCCCCCCCCCTTGTACGATGGTGGGGGTGTGAGTTTGCTTGTACGTCCGAGGGTTAACATGCTTTTAGCAAACGTACCTTTTCTCCCACGCTCCACCGTAGATCTTCCGACTCAAAGCTGCCAGCTCGTAATTCTTCTCTCCGAAGCCAATCGCCAATCGCCCGACAATTTCCGAGAATCCAAAACTAAGAGCGAGCTCGTTAGGCTTTCTTTCACTCTTTTTGATACACTTGTCGCTGCAGGGTTTCACGGCAGACTTTATTCCAAAGGGAAGCTCGGCACTGAGTCGCAGAATTGAAAAATCTCCAGTACTTGAGCTTTCACCAGGATTATAACCAACTACAGACAGATTATACGAGAGATAACAAACTCTTCTTCTCAATCCTTACTCACCCTTATGTAAGAATAGGACCATAAGAATAGGGCCATGTGATAACCAACTACAGAGAGTTATAACGACGGTATTGAAATCTGCTTCAGGCCTTAATCAACGGATTTAAGTATCGGGTAAAAAAATATTCGCTTATCCCGTGGTCAGTTTTAAAGAAGTGCAGTATTGAAACTTGTTCCTAACAATTACTAAGACGTTTGGACATCTTGGCCACCACCTCAAAGAATATGGTAAGCGTAAACTGAAATATTGAACGCAAAACATACAGAATTTGCAACAATGCACGCAATGGCATAGCATTGACCAACTTAATTTTTGCTCTTCTTGCTCTAAGTAGCACATAAGGCCGCCATTAAACAACCAACCTAGCTTAAAATTTTCAACGCTGAATGTGTTTAAATAAAGGAGATGAGATGATGATGATGATGATGATGATGATGATGATGATGATGATGATGATGATGATGAGAACGTGAGACCTGGATATTGCTACTTCTCTAATGAATCACTATCGTGTAGACAAAAGCATGTTCGAAAACAAGTAGTATAAGAAACCGAGATGTTTAATTACTTGTATGATACTTACGGAATTCTTTAAAGACCTTTTTCCAAAGATTGTTAAACTTGTTCAACAGGCTTCTCAGAGCTCTCGGCACAGTTGGAAGTCTGAATGTAAGTTTTGGTATGAGAAGAGCATCGGCTGCAATCTCAGCTTCAATTTTTACATTGCCTTTATCTAAACGACGATTAAAGCTGAACTAAAAATTCAAAAGAAAAGCATTCGCTTAGTGCTAAATAACATCACAGTTAAGGGTTCTCAGGTTCCAGTCTAATACATTAAACACAAGGGCCAGTGTTTGATGTCAGATATTCAAACCCCCTAACACTGTTACAGTTTTAATATGATTTACCTATTTTTTCTTGATGAATTATTACCAGTTTTGAGAAGGGACTTTTGAAGGCTTATAAAAATACACTTCTTTTTATTTAACAAAAAAAAAACAACATAAAAGCACAACCTAGGGAATAATATTTGTCTTACTTAGGGAAAAGCAAAAAGTGAAGTGGTGGAGTAAACCTTCACTTCTGGGCAAGTCGCTTGTGACTTTTACTTGTGCAGATTGCTTTTCGCCTCGCTCACAGGGGTTTCCCATGTTCGCTAGCTTTCCCTCCCTCTAAGGACCGATCGCGAATACAGTCCTACCTCTATTAAGCGGCCACCCTCGGGACTTTGAAAAGTGGCCGCTTAATAGAGGTTGGCCGCTTTCTAGAGGTAAAATATAAATTGGATAGGAATGGCAGTAAACATGATTTTAGATACTCCATATAGCAAAATGCTTTTAAAAAGTGAACATATATGAAGATAAATCCGAAATTCATCGTAAAAAAACATTAAGTGCATTTCCAGCCCATGCATAGTTTTAGCTCAAACACAAAGGGCACGTAGTTGAAATGTACAGTATTTCTTCGGGGTATAGAAAAATATGCAAAACATCGTTGACAAGTTTCTTAGGCCTCTCTGAATCAACAGTTAGTATCATCTGTCACCATTTTGCTTGGAAACATAATTTGGTGGCCCCTTAATGGAGGTAAAAAAACGATATAAACAATACACTTGCGACAGCAAAAAGGTGGCCGCGGCCGCTTAATAGAGGTATCAAATGTAGCAGCTTTGTGACAAATAATTCGGGACTTTGGAACGTGGCCGCTTAATGGAGGGTGGCCGCTTAATAGAGGTTGGACTGTACCTGGGAACTGAGGAAGGTTGACTTTAGAAGAGCGTGTAACGTGCCGACATTTGTTTGCAGTACTTACAAGAGGATTGATGCGGTTGCATCCACCCCTTCTTGTGCAGAATCCACCCATTCCTAATCGAACTGAAGTCCTCAGTGACAGTGGAAGATAAGCTTTAAGCTAGAAAACAATAAAAAAACACTGAGAATATATGTTAACGAAATTAAATTTAACCGTATTCAGACCGGTTTTTTTTTATCTTTTCAGACCGAGGCCCCCCCCCCCCCCCCCTCCGTAACTTCCAGAATATTTAAGCAATCACAATGAAATTTACAGGATATATAGTATGTCCGAAAATCTAACTGTTGGTATCATGACGTCACGTCGGATGATGACATCACATCACGTGACAATGACATCATAATGCCAAAACAGCCGCCATCTTGGATCCGCCATCTTGGATTTCGAAATTTTTTCAAAACGTCAGAAAACCGCCCAAAATTACTGTAAAGTACTCAAAATCAATAAAAGTGTGCTTAAAACCCGTAAAAAGGTGAATATAGTTGCATTAAAGTTATTTTTCATTAATAGAAACACGAACATTTTTAATTTGGGAAAAATGCCTGTCAAAATGTCGTTGCCATGGTGACATCAAGTTCCTGTCACAGCAACCGATCCTACCAATTCATTCCTAGATAAATTTTAGATAAAGTCAGAAAGTTTGGCAGCGTTTGGTTGAATATTGAAAAAGTTATTAGCCTTCAAAGTCAGCGCGCGCGCATGCAGGAAAACGCGGTAGTTGTATTCATCGTTCCTAAGTCATGGTTTGATGAATACAGCTACCACGCGCAAACGCGCGCCACAGAGGGAATCGGGCATTGTGTTGCCCTTTAAAAACGTTTTTTTTTTTAAATAACGCTTCAAATTAACAGATTACTCCCCATTTTCTTGCTCTACCAAGTCTTACCACAGCTTTCACCACTGCTTCAGCCTTCGCCTGCAGGAAAAAGGCACATGGAATACACACACCAGTGATAGGGACGCAAAACGTTCGTCCTATTTGCCTTGGATTAAGAATGTCGAAATCTCTCTTGTAATATTCTCGACTGTAAAAGAAAAATTTAAAAAATAGGTAAGCTGCCTCTGTCGCTTCCGGCTTGTTAAGAGTTGTGGTTTACGTATAAGGTCCCTAATAGCAATAAGAACAATAATGTAAAGAAAATGATAATGCATTTATTCAGCGCATGTTCGATACGTTTATGTTTAAATGGGCTGTACACATACTGTAATGTACTATCCACGAAGATCAGACCACAACTCTGGGAGCTTAAGTGCCCCACTCTTTAATTTGCTAATGATGTGCGGGTTCTTCAACGTCCCCTGCTGTAAGACTGAAGATACAGGAGACGGGACCTACAGTTTATTGTCCTTTTACGAGAAGACGACAATGCCTAACCATTTGCAGATGTAATTACAAAGGCAGCACGTTCTCCTGATTTTTTGAGACCCTCTATCAGGGCCGTAACTAGCAAGAGGCAAGTCGTGGCACTTTTATCGATTTACACAAAATCGATAAAAAAAATTTTGTTGCGAAAATAATCCACAGTTGAACTAGATTGATTTTTTCTTAAGAAACACCTTATGAAAAATTTCTATGGAAGAGATTCGTAGCTTCTAGATTTCAAACTTTTCTTGAGGGCTTGCCCCCAGATTCCACTAGCAAGATCTTGTCTATGGCAAGAGTCTGGTTTCGCCCCTGTCAGTGCAACAACACTGAACAGCAACAAAAACAACCGAACGAAATTTCCCAAGTGATATATTTAAAAAGCACTCACTTTCCCTCAACTCCAATCTGTACGTCAACGTTGTATATTACTTCGCCCACCATCTCCAAACCAAACAAGGCGTCTGTGATGATCAGGTCGCCGTCCTCGTCTCGGTCGGTGAATACGCCCATGGACACAATAAAGTCCGCATATATTTTGAACGTCTGTTGGACATTTATGTAACCCTTGCCGAGCTACAATGACAATGTGAAATCAATGAAGAACCAGATTAGCAAGTCAGTCTACCGATCAGCTAGCCAGTCCCTTAGCTACTAAACGCGTCAGTCAGTTAAGTAGTCAGTCAGTCAGTCAGTCAGTCAGTCAGTCAGTCAGTCAGTCAGTCAGTCAGTCAGTCAGTCAGTCAGTACGTCAGTCAGTCAGTCAGTCAGTCAGTCAGTCAGTCAATCAGTTAATCAGTCAGTATGTCGTTCGTTCGCTTGACAAGCCCGCCGGTCCCTCAGTCTCTAAGTCACTCAGTTACTAACTTGTGAACTAAGTCATGTAGTCAAAGTCAGTTGGTAACCCAACGACTTAGTTGAGCCCTATATCTTAGTCACTCAGTTAACTATTCACTTACTTTAACAGTCATTTAGTCACTACATTTCTTAGTCAGTTGTCACTGCGTCACTAGAACAATTAGTCTCTTCTTCACTGAGTCGCTTAGTCAGTAAGAAATTAAATCAGTTTGTCGCTTGTCATTAGCAGTCATTAGGCGACCGACCGATCAACTGACGCCGCACTATACTCTAAGGGACAATGTCACGGATTTTTACCAGATTTTTGAACAGCCAAAATTCATACTTGTGTCGCAGGAAACTGCTTTATTAGAGCACTGAAGCTGTTAAAGAGCATCTTTGGCTGCGGATGGCTCGGATGGAAATGGTTGACAACTTGAAAAAGTAAGGCTTACTTTTTCAAGTTGTTTTCGTGCGTCATCAAAAAATCGATATTTATAGACGTAAGATGATTTCTATCCACAAATTAAGGTTAGATCTCAATTTAGATGTTTAAAGGTAATGCCTTTTATTTCTTGAAATGTTAAGACTTTCTTGATGAGAAGCGTTTTTACATCTGAATGTTTTCCCAAGTAAATCGATGGGCGATTTAAAACAAAATGGTTTTCCACGTAAGTGGTGTCATGTGACGAAATCCAAAAGTATGATTGGGTAAATCGTTGCGTAACCGCAGACAGCCGCGAAAAAAGTTGAACTCGGTTCAACTTTTTTCAAAACCCCCAAAAGTTACGTTACGTTCCGCTAATTTCGGAACAGTTTAGACCAAAAATCTGGGAAATCCCCGTAACATAACTCCTTTAAATGAATTTCCTCGAATGTAAACACTTCACCTATATTTTTCTTTACTCACCTGTAGCTTATTTTCTGCTTGATGACTCTTACTGAATGTTATCCTTTCCTTGTCGACGTCCCTCTTGTACCTTCTGTGTTCCTTGTGCAGTTGATCTAATCTTACGATGGCAACAGCTGTACCGTTTAAAACAGACTTCACTGCGAGAACTTCAATCAGTAATAAGTCTTCGATCACGTGTGCCTCCACTACCTACAAGCAGGAAAGTAAACAATCGAAAATGTTTAAGGTAAATGGAAGAATTATTTCTAATCTTGGGAATCGGTGAAGAAATCTTTGTTTTGCAGCATGAATCGACTGGTGGTATATATGACTGATCCCCCAGTTTGAAAGACAATTTGTAATTGAGGGAGTCCTGTGCTTGCCACACTAAATTGCGAGTAAAAGTTTCGCTTAAATCTCAAATGTTAATTGGATGACTGCGTTTTTCGAGACAAGATTGACAAGATACAATCCTTGTTTAGTTTCCGTTACCTTTGCGATGAAGGGATTACTGTTCCTTCCTATGATGGAATCATTAACTGATATCTGTTCTTGTTCACCGTCAGGTTCAGTTATTATCAAGCCATAGCTGTTATCACCCCCGGAACAAATCACGTCATCATCTGATGTCGAACCTTGCAGACGAGGCTTGAACCTTGAAAAGAAGACAAGAAAAAATTGAATGTGGTTTCACAACCGCCAACGAATCTTTCTTAATTAAACAATTTTTTGACAACGTATTGCAGGCGGGCTTTTTGTTTAGTTTAAATTCTGTTTGTTACATTCGTACATAAAAAGTCAAAGAAAGCTCGAAAATAAGCCGCAGCACAGAGTGCAACCTCAAATTCTCAAACTCTTTATTTCATCGAACCGAGAGTGGTCTTCGTTGGATTTGCTTCTCTCAGTCAAACGCTGCAATTTGTCCCAAGATTTTTCCGAACTCCTGATTTCTAGAACCAAATCTGCTTTCCTTGAAAGTTCAAGAAATCGGATTCCACTGTACTTTTTTGCTAAAGTGAATGTGTGAAAAAGGAAAAATCTCTGGTTTCGAGAACTATCCAGCAGACAAGAAAATATTTCCATGTTATTTTATTCCACAGGAAAAACAACAGCAACAACAACCATTGCTTCCATTATTTGGGATTTCATTACTCGCTACCACACGCGCACGGCTATCAGAAAGTTCATTTCCACACATAAGTGGTGCGTCAGAACAGTATCCCTTTGGTTTCTTGACACTATTTTAACAATAGAGTGTTTCTGTCGAGGAACTATCGGCTGATAGTTGCCCCGCGGAAGTTTGATGTTCTTAAAACAAATATTAGCCCGAGAAGCGAAGCTTCGAGGGCAAATATGCTAGTTTTAAGAACATCAAATTTCCAAGGGGCAACTATCAGACCGATAGTTCCGAGATAGAAACACTCTATTGTCTTTATTGTTCACCACTAAATTTTCTTCCGCGCGCACATACAAAAACACGCATCGTGAATTATTTTTACTTTTGAGGATAAAAAACTCAATTGAAAGCCGAAATTTAACAAACGAAACAAAACCAGACGAGAAACCCACTAAATGCAGTAAATTTGGTTGGGTTTTTTTGTCTGCAGGCAGCTTGTTTACAAACAAACAGTCACGGGCGGGCACTATCGATCCGGGCATTTTTCACGGGAGGGCACTATGGGCTGATAGTGCCCTCCGGCGGACGGGCACTATCGCGTCACGTGTTCAATTTAAACCAATCAGAATCGGAGAAAATTTAGTGGTGAACTATAAATGTACATAGAATGAACGTGATCATCATTCTTTGTTACGCACTTACTTGGTAGTCCAGGTAGAGTTCTCTGTGCACCTCTCAAGCTCTGTTTCCATGAACACCATATCTGAAGTCTGATTGATTCTAACCACCTTCTCGATAAACCCGTGACTTTGTGCAGACACCACTACATCTCCTGGTCTAACATTTATAGCGTGATCTTTGCTTATCACCAGAAACTGGGAGGATACTAGATCATCGTCCACTTTGTAAATATGCCCCACACACTTGAAAACTGACGTGTCTAAAAGCCAAGTTCAAGAGAACTTTATTAGAATAACACAAATACGTAATTGAGTACAGAAAGTCTATTAACTCTATTATCCGGTCGGTCAGTATCTGTTCTCAGGGGAAATACCTTGAACGTAATGGCGCTTCTGAAAAAATCTAATTGCCGTAACCGTTCATCAGTAGGATGCCTAAAATGAAAGCAATTCCACAATTGGCTTCGGTTCCATTAAATTCCATACCAATTGCAAAACAATTTTTAGGAGGAGCCAACCATGATGTGAGCACAGTTACAGACAAGACAAAATAATAAGGAAAATAGCGCAAAATAAATGTATACCGTTTAATTACGTTTCCCTATTTAGCATATCTCTTATTTTGTTAAGACATGTTAAAACACTACACCTGGTGTAGGATAATCGTGTAAAGCAGCCTGAATAAGTTGATCAGCAATCTCTTTCCATTCGTCACTGTCACTGTCACTAACACAGTTACTGTTAATATCACTGTTTCTTGTTCTGCTACTGTCACTTTTACTGTCACGCCCACTCTAACTGTCACTGTAACTGTTATTGTCACAGCCACTGTCACCGTCTCTATCACTGACACAGTCAGTGTCACTGTGACTGCCTCGGTTACTGTCACTGACATTGTCACTGTTACTGTCACTGTCTTTGTTTCTAGATCTACCGCTGTCACTGTCAATCAATGTCAGTGCTACTGTCACTGACACTGTCGTTGGCCTTGTCACTGTCACTGTCACTGACACCGACAATGTGCTGAACTGACATTGTAACCAAATCGGTCGAGATTGGTTTAACAAAAAGACCCTTGCTCCAGTAATAAAGAAGCAATGTAACGTTTTGGAAGACAAGACGGCAATATACTATCCAATACTGATAAAAACTCACCGGCAGGTATCACATGAAGGTCGGTGTCGTTAAGCTGAATATTCCCATCCATTAAGCCATACAGATCATCTAAGTTGGGTTCCTCATCCACTGTCGTTTCGTCCTCCAGTTCAACTGCAGAAACTTTCTGCGAAAAATCCGCGTACTGAATGACGTCCTCGATCTTTGAAGGTGTTCCAATCAATATCATGTAAGGACCTGTAGGTTGTAAAAGAAAAAAAAAGAGTCACAAAGACATCAAGGCATTGACGTACAAGAATAAGGTTCTTTGGGCTCCACCTCAAGGCGAAAACTCTCCGATGCTTTAAAATACTTTCATTTCCTACTTAAAATGAAAACGTTATATCCACGTTTGTGCTGCTAAAGAGAACAAACTCACTCAGTTACTATACCAGATAAAATCTATCTGTTCGTATTTTACTCATGGAAATCTTACCTGTTGTTGTCGTGACATTAACTTTGTGCATCACGCCGCCAGCTTGTGCACTGGACAACACGTCACCAACTTTGATTTCCAGGCCCCTAGGAACAACGAACACTGACGTTTCAAAGTCTTGACCAGGAAGGATGACGGGACAGCTGTAGATGATGGTGGTGTTGGGATCAATAACCTTGACATTGCTTCGTATTAGAGTGTTATTTATTCGGTTTGGATCTTTGTAATCCACTTGCACCAGGCCATGAGGACAACGCGTTTCATTCCACGCTCTGCATTTGCCCTGTTCCTGTAAAAGAATTCAAAGGATCGTTTTTAACAGTGTGATATTGTTTTATAATGATAACTTAGAAGTTCGGATTGCAGAAGCAAGATACATGAAGATGACTTATCCACCACAGCCTACTCTATCCTCTGACGTTTTCCTTCTAATGTTTACGGGCATTCCACTCCCCCTGTATGGAATGCTAGTCCATCACACTAGGTAACTTTCGGGTTTGTGTCATATTCATCAAAAGGAGCACAAAGAGTTAAGTGAAAGTTAAAGTAAATGATAAGAGTTTGACTAAGACGATAAGAGTTTATGTTCTGAGGGAGTCAGAACATAAACCTCCCTCAGTTTTTAAGAGTTTATGTCTTTGTCCTCCAAAGAGGTTAAATTTAAGGATTTAGTTGTGTCACAAAAAAACTTACCACGTAATTATAGCACTTCTCCAGATCTTCACATTTCTGACATGACTCTGAGGTAGTTGTCTCCTGGGTGCCATTGCATTGCCTGTTGGTGCAGTCGACCCTCTACAAAATAAGAACATCAGTGTCTAGCAAGATAATTATGAGCAAAAAAAAAAACAGATAAAACCCTTAGCGAAGAAACGTATTTATTTAGTTTTACGACCATCTCTCTAATGCCTTCGTTAAAGGAAGTTCAATGGATGTTCACTGCTCCTGCAAACCAGTTACCTGTATTTTGTTTGAACAATGGTTAACGCTACCGACAGTGTAGCAAGTGTAGTAAAACCAATCTGGACACTGCTTAGCATAAGGCCCAACAGAGGTTCCTGGCATGCATTGTTGAGAGCTGTCGCACCAGCCGCAAGCTGACTCCCGGGAACAAGTCGAACAACGATGATACTTGGTGCAGTAGGAATAGGTACAGCCTCGACCCTGAGAGAGAATATTTAAAGAATAATTTTAAGTAACGTGCTTACGTCGCCTTCTCGTTTCTTATCCATCACTGATAACACAGTTGTGATAGCACATGACAGGCCTTTATTGGCCTTCTTTCACTTTTAAATTCTAATTAATGAAAGGCTTGAATTAAGGGCATGCGAATACGTTTCCTCTTTTACAACCACTGGTTCTCCGCTGATAATTTTGCACGATTACAAACATAAGACAAAGACAAAGACAAAGACATTCTGAACCGAACGTTAACGAGATGTTCTTGTACTTGCACTTATGCTTATCCCAAAAGTGCGAACTACTTCTTTACTGGTCTCTTGAATTCGTAATTTATTGACAAACTTACAATAAATCCCGGTGTACACTTGCACACATTTGGTCCCACACATTGACCATTGCCAGAACAGTTGTGTACGTCATTACAATGAAACTGAGAACAATCGTGTCCAGTCCACCCTCGATAGCAGAAGCACGTGGCACCAACACAGTCACCGTTGTGGAAACAGCCATTTGGACAGCGGATAACTAAACAAGACAAGATAAGCCAGTAGAGGCTTAAGTATACAAGAATTAACACGCACCAAGTATGATATCTGGTTTGCAGCAAATTATACTCAATTTATTTCTTGTGCTCTTCTAGGCTTTAAACTACCATAAGTTCACGGAAATGTATCTTGGGAATGACATTCTCTCTGGTTGATCAAATCAAACCTACCAGCAGTTCTTGTGCAGACGAAAGGATAAAGACTGGTACATGGAACAACTTTTTGAATTCTGTTTTGCGTCATCACTGTACAACGCGGACTTATTTCTTCGCCACCATTTTCTTCTTCCTGTTAAAAGAATAGATGTTCTAATTTGTCAGTCAGCACGAGCCACAACGGCAACTTCTAATCTTTTGGTTGGCTTCGCCCCATACATAAATAAGCGTAATGCATTATGTAATAACTTATTCAACTCTCTGGTTATAATATATAATATATACAAAGGCATACCAAGTCTGCTTCTGTTGTCACCCATATGGGAACAGTTTGTTTTCCATCTGGTCTTGATGCTTGTATTGCCATGTTGATAAATTCCATATCATCTGGTATGGACGTCGATGCTACATGTCCTCCGTAATACTGAAAAAGAAGCAAATTTAAAATTAAAAGATGCGAGCGTAAGGCAAGCAAGGTAGTAGCAATTATGATTTAGTTGCCTCCTTATCACAACGGAGGAAGAACGCCTTACACCATGATTTGTTATTCTTAATATTTGCTATTCTGTAGCGTTTTTATTTCAATATTTTTTCCCGCCACACTGGCAAGCCTCGCAAAGTATCATGGGAACAAAGGTAAGAACTCCAAATGTGGTGTTAGCATAGAGCCACAAGGAAACGTCAGGTTACTTATCAACGTCTCTGATGGGTCCACTGGCTAAGTGAATTGCATACCTGACAATAATCTTTGGCTTCCTTTAGCGTCCTACTTCCACCTCTAAATACATAGCAGGTTGACTCTACATTCAGCCAGTCAGCAGGACAACCAACTAAAAAATAACGTAAGAAGTCTGGTAAAACAGGGGAATTCAACTTTTAAATCACGGGCTAACTGACCGAGGATGACAATAATTACAAGGACACACTTCCTTTTATTCTACGTTTAGATTTTCTATTTTCTGTTGTACTTACTGGATAAAATATTTCTTGGCGGCAGCTTTTTAAAAGGTTTAAATTCCACACTAGCAAGACTGTAATCATCCTCTTTCTCGTAAATTCTCAAACCAACTGAAGAGTCGATCCCAACTCCCCACCAGTTCCTTGCCGCCTCAATAGGATCAGAGACTGCTTGTGTTGTTGAACTAAACTCGTAAAGATTGGACGGATTCTTTAAGTTATTTCTGTGATATTCCATCGGTCCGTTGGACTTGACGGTCACACCGTAGTTTTGTCCAAGACCTTTGTTTAGGTAGAAAGTGTTCAATTCGCACTTCTGTTCTTTGAACAAAGCGCTGGAAAAGTCGTATTCGATGGAGTGTAATCCTGAATTGTTGTAGAAGAAATTGTTTAAGATCTCGCTTTGCACCCCAGAAAGTTTAATGGTGCTACCCTGACCCATGTTACTACCAAAGGCATTGTCAACAATCTTAACAAAGCTGTAATTGCGGTTCAACTCTTTCCTCTCTTCTACAAGTATTGTTCCATTTGCATTACTGGAGAACGTGTTGCCGTATATCAAGCTTCTTGGTAAGCTTGTTCCGTCGCTTCGCCCTAAATGCGCTTGGATTCCACCTAAGCGATTTCCAAAGATAAAGTTGTTGGCGAGCGTGTAATTGTTGTCCTGGATATCTAAGGAAATAGCGGCTTTTTGGGGCATGTTTGAGGGAGAAGCAGGCGTGTCAGTGATTTTACAACGCTCGGTGGTGAATCGAGGTCGTGCATCGCTTCCATCGGCCACAGAAGTGTAGCTTATCGCTTGATGGATGTTGTCGCTAAATACACTGTTGGAAATGCGGTGTTCTCCTGCAGAAAAAAAAAATACATAATCAGATCTCTTAAGAATCATATACAGCTTTTAAAACAAGAAAAAACAATCGAATAATCATAACGTAAGGAGCAATAGATGGCGATAAAGGGATAAGATTGGGTACTCAACGTACACTGTTTGCGTGTTGGAATAAGGCATTAAACCCTACTTTGACTCTTCGAGTTTGACTGTAGACGGACACAGTCAAAAAAAGGGTCCATAACGGCATCTAGGCTACAACTTAAAAGAAGAACAAAATAAAAGCTGAACATTTGTGATGAAAAACATTTACCATTCCCTTCATGCAGAGGGATAGCAATAAGCTAAGCAAGTCAAGCAAGACTGACTTCGAGAGGCTCACACAACAATGTTCGATTTCTGAAGAGAGGCTTATAGCAACTGAACGAGAGGCAATAAAAAGGGAGAACGGGCAGGTAATTCTTGGTATTTAATATTAAGGTATAAGAAGCGTGATAGGGTAATGGAACTAGTTTACCTTTATGTGAACAGCTCCTTAATTCTATATTATCAATAGTGACAAAGTTTCTCGTCCAATAATTCGTCGTCTTGTTGTATTCTCCTTCAAACAGCAGTCTATACTCATTAATGTCATTCGGAAGTTCAACAACGACTTTTCTCCAACTCGGTACCTCAACATTTTTTGCTTGCCAAATTAATCTCTGTTCGATGTTAGGATATGTCCCTGTGAAAAGGTGGAATAACATATAAAGAAATGAGTCAATGTGACATTTGAATTCTCGTGCTGTGACAGAGCGATGCAGACAACCTGTTTCCTTGTAACAATAGGTAGAAAAAAGGGCTGGGACTGCGAGGAGGAGGAGGAGGAGGAGGAGGAGGAGGAGGAGGAAGAGAAGGAGTCCCTCATTCTTCCTTCCCCTTTTCTGTACACCATCCCCCAACCCGCCAGCCAAGACTCCTCTAAGAAGGCAACCGAGAGGAGGTGTGGCTTACCCGTGACCAACCACGGATTTCAAAGCAAAATTAGACCTGAGACCATACTTAACTAACCTGTTTGTATGTAGAGTGACAGTCCAGCTCTTCCTTGTTTAACCACGCGATAAAAGAACACTATGGAACATAACTGGGAAAGTTTTGTGATTCGTGGGCTGATGATGGCTGCACGCCCGTCAACTGTTGGCCAGCGGTCATTACCGATGAGAAGTCGTTTTCCTGAAATGGGAAAATATATATTTATCCTGCCTAATTGCACAATATTACAAGTAGAAAAGCAGCAAAGGAAAAAATCACAAAGATTGTTCAATGAATAGAATTGCGGTAATACCAGTCAGATCCAAAAAGTGAAACAGAAAGTGTTTAAAAAACGAATTAAGTATTAGAATAAGCGTTATACATATTGTCACAGTTGAACCTTCACTGGGCTAACAATAACCCGAGGCAAACGCAAAAATCTACGGTACCAAAATGTTTGCGAGCCTGCTCAAAGATGAAAAATGAATCAGATTACATGTAGTTCTTCCATTGTTGTATATGACTATTCGTTGATAACAACCGAGTTGACTATTGCTCATAGAAAACTCGGGCACGTAGTGTCATTGTAAAACAAACTTAGATTCTCAGGTAACATTAAACGTACCGTTTGAATAGAAGTAAGAGTAGTCATTTGGAGCATCTGGCCATGTATGACGAGCTATTCTCCATGTTCTCGTGACCTGAAGTCCATTGATTGACATATTGGTGAATGTCTGCCAGCCGCAAAGACCAATTTCGAACGTACACGGAGTGTCTGAAAAACAACGACGAAAATGTTTAATTTAACAATTCATCACCAAGGTAAACAATGAGAATGAAATGTCCGATTTTCGAAATTGCCGGCTTTTATCACCAAGCAAGTGTTCAAAAGAAACCCCAAATAAGCATCGGGGTGAAATAAGCACATGCACGTGTATAAGCACAGGTAGAAGAATACGTTTTTTAAAATCTTTCTTGCCGTCGCACTTGTGGTCTTCGCAGGAATACGACTTCGGTAGACCTTCGGACTGCTTTATGTAATGCAAGTTCTGCGTTCTATTTCTGCCGACAATCTGCAATATAAAACTGGGTATTGTTTCACAAAAGTAGGCGTCTGATTTATTGTTTGACATCAAAAGGAGCATTAAAAATATAAAGGTACTCACAACTTATATTTATGTCCTCAACTTGAATCACCACTTTAGAATTCACATCACCATTCCACTTCAGCAGAATAGTATCACGTGGTATGAATAACTCTTTATGCACAAGAGCTGTTATGTCTTTATTTGACCTGTCCACGATCAAGTTTGAAGTATGAGAGGAGTCATAGACCATCAACCTCTGTGAACCCTTGAAGTATGACAGAGTCAATTTGATTCCTTGGCCTTTGGGAACTGTTAGAACTTTTTCACATTCTACCTGTGGCATCGTGTTCTGCAGCCTCGGGATGTCGAAATAAAGAAGCGTTTGATTCTTAACATTAGCAACCCGTTCCTTATTGCATAGAAACACTCGTCCATAGTACACTTGAGGGACATTCTCCGCCCTTGGTTCTTCAAATGCAATGCCTCGTTGGTTTCTTGATGATTCGGAACTCTTCACTACAATGCTACGTCGTGTTTGTACAAAGCTTATACCAGTCCCTCCAATGTTAACAAATGTGCTATTATTCAGATGTACATCAGTTCCTGGAAAGTGAATTCGTAAACCCCCGGAAGTACAGTTTCTTATCGCGATGGAATCCATCCAAGGTGTATTTGTTACCGCTTCTATTGCTGGGACAGCCATTCCGTGTCGATTGCCACAGTGTGAAAACTCGACATTATCTAACACCGATTGCGTTTGGGACGCATTCACTTCTCTGGAGGATATGAAACGGATGCTTCCCCAGGGCACACCTTGACATTTTACTTCTGCTAAAGTAGTGCTATAGTTAAACGCTCGCTGCTTTTTGGGGCATTCATGTAAAAACGTTTCGTTGCCACTGCAACGAAATTCCATTAGCCACGTTCCATTTAGATTTCTATTAAGTCCTTTCGCGTTACCCTTGACAACAACGGGTGGGCCGTATCCAAGCTGTCTGCAGACTACTTCGGTGGTGTTCCATGCGAGCATGTTGTTAGAAGCAGAGACTGGTTTCCAAGACTTCTCATGAAACACCTCTGCTCTCCCCTCCCATGGAAAGTCCCCATCTACAAGTCGCACAGGTAAATCTGGATCTTTGTTACTGCCTGCAGGCTCCTTGACTGTGAATGTAACTGGTTTTGTAGACGTCCCGTGAGCTCGGAGCGCTCCTGCGACAAGAATGCTCATTCCAGGGCTTACCTTGACCGTGACACCTGCTTCTATTGTTAGCGTGACGTTATCCAGTACGGCCAAATCCGAAGTCACGCTGTAAGGACTGTGAGAGGCTTTAAGTGTCATGGACTCGAATAATCGCCCTGAAAGAACGCTTCCATGTTGCTTGAAATCGTGTTGTTCGACTGCAGTTAAAGTTGGGTCATCATCACTTAGCAGGAATGGCCAATCATCGGCAATAGCAAAGTCATAATTGTCATCAAAATCTGATATCCTGTCACGCACTTCACTTCCAATTGCTGTACCCCACCAATTGTGTGACACGTTCACAACGTCACGTGAAGATATAGCCGGGACCCGAACACAAAGTTCCCTGAGGTATTTGGAGTTATTAACCTTGTTCAAGCGGAACTCCGTTTCTTTGTGGTACAGGATGCCTGAAATAACTACCGCGCACGAATCTTCTGAAACTAAGGACTGTGTTGCGATATGAGGGATGTTTCGGGATAAAGTGTTGTTTTGGAAGGTAAGCTCTTTATTCTGAAACGATGGACGATGACCATGTACAACTTGAAGCAGGAAAACACTCCCTGCCCTGTTTTGCGTCAAAGTGTTGTTCATGAACTTAGCGTGTTGGTCTAAGCGAAGAGCTTCTATTAAGCTCTTACTTCCGCAATCGTTGTCATTAAACACGTTGTCTACTATAGAAATGGGGACGTAAGCAGCTGTACCTTCAAGAAGCACACAGCGTCCTGAATTGTACTCAAAACTGTTGTCTTTAATGATAAAGCTGTTCGCTTCCCTTCGAATGTCAATCACTGCTTTTTCTGGGCACTGATTGGTCAAGAACTTGTTGCCACTGACAACCACAGCTGGTCTATACTGTGAGCCTGAGAGGGAAGCAGTCCCAAGAGCTATAACAGAAAAGCCTTGATTTTCGTTAAAAGTGTTATTCAGCAATACCCAAGTAGTCATATCAGTTGCAGCCAGGATTTCAACAGTAGGTCCTTGGTTGCGAAAGAAGATGTTCGATTCAAACTGTAAGGTGACAGGTTCGTTTCTATAATTGTTATAACACCATATGGCTCCCTTCTTGTTCCAAGCGAATGTACTTCCAGTAACGAACAAGCTTAGATACATTCCTCGATATTGGCCCTGGATATAAAGACCTCGGTCACCACTGTTTGTGATACTCGAGTTTATGATGCGGATGGTGCTCTTGATGTCGGAGTGAATATACATGCCCTGAAGAAGTGATGCGTTGATGGCACAGTTCTCAATTGAAAATTCTTTAGAGCCTAAGTGCATCGGATTTATTACAATTCCTTGCTTGTTCTGTTCTAGATTTATTGAAGTGATCTTGACGGCCTCGATACCACGCGGCGCAAGTTTAATTCCGAATTCCTTGGAGTTGGTAATGCCTGTGTCAGTAATGGTAACAGATTTCAACAGGTTTCCACCAATCAGGATACCTCCTTTAAGGCTGTTGGTAATCTTAGATCGAGCTATGTTGATCTCACCTCCGAGGTAATGAAGTTGCTCGCTCTCTGTTAAAAACGGAAAAAAAGACAAATCATGATATAAATTTAAAAGTCAAAGACCTTTTCCAATCATTTAGAAGTGTATCTGGTATATGCCTATCTATTTGGCCTTGATACGATGTTCCGTTGGTAAACGAAAATGATGGCAAAAAGGGTGATGTCGTAAAAGGCAGCACATATTAATTACAAAAGTGGCCACTTCCGAGGGATACTGATCAGCTACGTTCTGTTTCATTTACATGAAATCCCTGCCATGGAAAGCCAGAAACGTGATCAAAACTGCATTCTCTCTCAGTTCGCTCAAGGCTAGGGAAGCAAGGGCTACACGAACAGATAAACAGAAAAAAAATGTGCGGGGAGAATTGGTGCAAGACAGTGTACCAATTAAAGATCAAGTCAGGGGTTAATGGGTAGACTTTTGTTGTAGAGATATATCAAGGAATAAATCAACAAATAATGACTAACCTTTTACTGTATACACCAGGAAGTTGATTGCGAGATTCATGCTGTAGCGCTTGTAGAGATCAAACACAACCGACGATTTCGTCGAGTTGAAGATAGGACGATCCTGCCAGGGTAGAGACTCAATCTTCCATGGAGAACCAACTGATGTATTAGTACCATCATACACATGCAAGAAATGAGAGTAACGGTACGAAGAGGCATAATACAGATCCTGAATGACGAGTTTATAACCGGGTTCTGTCTCCATGATGTGCTGGCACCTCAGTGTCGGGCTAGATTCCAGTCTCTCTAAAGTAAAGTGGAATACTCTGTTGGCCAATAGAAGAGTTTTGTTCTCTGAGCAGGCGTGGAAAGTCTTGTACACATCTGGGCTGGCCATTACAGCAGTGAAAGTATTTAGTTTATCCCAGGTACTCTCGTAAACAAAACCATTGACGTCGTTTCTTGTCACGTTTGCGTCTGTTAGTGTTAGGGAAGGAGAGCGTGATAAAACTCCGTGGGATTTTGTGTGTGATATGATAGAGTGTGGCATCAAGGACTGGTTGTGAAACAAGCTCTGGTATACCACTTGCACGCCAATACCCACTGAATTGTTTATGAGTACGTTACTTATGTTATGATGGTAGAGATCAACTTTGAAAGCTGCACCAGGAATTTGGATATCACTACGATATGCATACCCAGCATCGTGGATTTCCAGGTGATGCAATAAGCTTTTATGGTTTGACATTGCCAGATGAAGTCCGGCCCAGTTGTACTGCTGACAGTAAACTCGCACAGTATATCCCCGACAGGAAGGTCCATAACTCCAGGTATTAGCACTGCAATTCATTATATCGCTATTAATGTTCCCATCGCAGACAACGTTGTGGACGAAGCCAGGTTCCTGTGAAGAAGGAGAATATGCTCTGTACTGGTAATAGTAAAGATCGCGTTGCTGGCAAATTATTCGTCCTTCGTTGGTGAACGATCTCCCGTAAGGCAAACACATTGGCCACCATGTATCGTTGACTAAAAACTCCACTCTTCCTTCCCACGGTCCAGGCCCTCTTCCTAGACGGAATCCTTTTTGATGTTGCTTCTTTACAAATCTCACTTTTTCATTTTCAGTTCCATCTGCATGAAGCGTTCCTTGTACAACCATAGCTGACCTGGAAGGAAACTGTAGAGTCACGTTCTTCGGTATGATCAACGACCCATTGCTCAGGATAACGATGTCATCTCGAACGTCGTAGGGTGAGTCAGCGCTTGACAAGGCAATTGGTCTATCTACCACTCCACCAATACTTGCACCTCTCAGGAAGCAGGATGGTCTTGGTATACTGATACTTATTGCACTTGTCTTGTTTGCTAAAAGAAGGAATGGAAAGAAATCCACTGGAGACAGCTGAACCCTTCGTTGGAAGTCAAAGATTCTGTCCACGATTTCGCATTCCTTTGTTGTTCCCCACCAATTGAATTTTGCGTCAACACCTCGTCGGTGATCATGGCGTAGAGTAGAGAGCTGGAAAGTGAAGCCTGAGTTTTCCAAAATGTTTTCGCGCAAAGTGAAACTACCTTCTTTAAGAACAATAACTGCACGTGTTGTCGAGCGTCGAAAGAAAGCTGGAAACAGGTCTTTTGTGAGGACTTCGTTGTCTTCAAAGGTGTTATTTGTCATGATAGCAGAACGCGTTTCAGGGAAGGAACTGTAGTCGATGTAAAGAATATTTTCCGCCCGGTTCTTCGTGAAGATGTTTTTATCTATTTTCACGTTAACAGGGTTACTGTTGTAGTTTGCACCGCAGTTGTTGTTGTCGATCAAAGTTATTACTTTATCCGTGTTGTTCAGGAACGTGTTTGATTCGAAAACCGCTTGTAGGCCAAGAAAACCTGTGCAGAAAATGTAAAATGCATTAACTTTGTTCTCTTCAAAATTGTTGTTCCTCACGATAGTCTCCACTCTTCTCGGTCTCAAAGACGACGAGCTCCAGGTGCAGGAGTCTGGAGACAAGAAGATGCCTCCTTTGTTGTTTCGCATAATCTGGTTCTTCGTTATTGCCATGGTGACGTTGACCGCTGACTCGCTCCAGTATTGACACTCAGGGCCAAGCTTGACTCCGTATTGAGTATTGTCAGTTATTGTGCTCTCTTCCAGATCAAAGCTCTTGAATTGATGTCTTGGCGGCGCGTTCCAGTGAGGACTTCTGACATCAAACAAGCTGATACCATGCCTCGAATTGGATTTTGCCGTGCAATTAAAAAACTGATGAGCTCCCGCCTGGTTTGATATGCAGCAACCGTCTTCTTTGTTGTTTGACAAATTAGAAAATCTGTAGTCGGATGAAACTTTGCCATCGTAAATCTTAATGCCGCTGTGTGTGTTCAAAACAGCAGTAACGTTTCGGAATTCAATTTCACCGGCACCATTACTGATTGCAAATCCGTTGTGAACATTTTTAGTAAACGTCGAGTCCGATACGTTGCTTTTAAAAGCGGTGCGCCGAAGATACAACCCATTGTAAACATTTCCTTTGGCAGACAGTCCGTGAAGATTACATGACAAGAAACTGCTGTCCAAGATTCCAAGACCGTTGGCGCTGTTGTTAACGAAGTGAGTATCAGTGGCTGTTATTGTTCCCGAGATACGTTCAGCAGTCATACCTTCTCCTTTATTCCGATAGACAGTAGTTGTGGAAATAGTAGTCTTTCCCGTAAAGTCTTTTAAGATGATGCCTCTCCCTCGATTATCATTAAATGTGCAGTTGGAGATCTCGATAGAGGAAACATCTAAAAAATAACAATCATGATTAACTGTACAAATATCGCGCACTTATTTCTTTTTTGTGGGGTCGTTTTTGAGACTTTTCTTTAAAAAGAATGAGCTTTGCCTTCATCTCCGATTGACCATCAAAAGTGGGCGGTCAGCACGCTGCAACTTGACAAGAGCTGACATAATTATCTACCTGAGGAGCAAAACTCTCCAAACTCTTTCTTGTCAATTTGAGCCCAGGGACAGGAAAAAGAAGGCTTCCTACAGCATTCGGGAAACCCTTTCCCTACCAAAACACGCGATTTTCCGTACCCTAAAAACAGAAAAAGCGGTTACCCTAGTTCGAACCAGATCCTATCCAGGAGCTTTGGTTTGTGTTTACTATACACGATAAAGGGATCCAAACTTCTGACGATAATCAAATTGTACATGATAAAATAGCTTCTTGCAAGACTGCACATTGCAAAACCTATCCGAAGCGCGTTCTTCCTACCTTGAAAGTCTGTGATAAGGAATTTCAATTTTGCATCTTGGCTCCCCGCACTGAATCGAAATCTTATGTAGAGTTCGTGACCAGAGCTTGAGGATGGCGTGACAGCCTGATTGACACCTGTCCACTGGTTCACTAGCGTGACTTCAGTGTCGTTCTTCGTGTTCCCGTCGTGGACATGAAGCTCAAACTTTTCACCAGTCATGGATTGGTAATGCACAGCTAAATGGCGCCCTGGCTGGGTTCTGATGATCTGCGGAATAAAAGTTGGAATGAACTTTCAAGGAACTATACACGGAAAAAAGTCATTATTTTCCAATTTAAATCGCAGTGTATCTTAAACATTACAGTTAACACCTTGTGCAGAAAAACGCTCAAGACCTCAGTCATAACAAACAACTAATCCATTATCAAGATTCGGAAAGACTGTCACGGATAGTTGAAGAAAATGAGGCTAAACTTTTAAAGAAGAGCAAGTGCGGCAGTGCTAACGTAACCCTCTTTGCCAACTACAACTCATTCTCGTCCCCATAGCCCTTTCGTTTCTCTTAGCCGGCTGGGCCTTGGCACAAGGAAACAAAGGGCTCTGGGGACACAGGATTTCCAGTCCTAGATTTTTTTTATTTTTTATTATTAATAATACACAACAAAACTTACAGAACAGTACTTACGTAGATTTACGGGATAATGCTTACAGTATATTATTTACATTACTTTCAATAGACTACAATATATTATTACATCACTTACATTTCCAGTCCTAGATTCTGTAGCCTGCGAACAGGCTCCCGAGTGGGGTTTTCGGACGCGAGCGAAGCGAGCGGCGTGGGTTTTTACGCGAGCGAAGCGAGCGGAAGAGCGGAGCCGCGCTTCGCCCCCGTACTCCCCCTCAGGCCCCGCTCTTCCGCTCGCTTCGCTCGTGTAAAAACCCCAGGCCCCGCTCTTCCGCTCGCTTCGCTCGCGTACAAACCCCACTCGGGAGCCTGTTCGCAGGCTATAGATTCTGGGACTTCAGGTCTTCATGTATGCAGTCATGATGTTTAGAAAGAATGAATGAGAGAGTCGTTACTTTTTCGACTTCCGTTTAGGAATTCTTTGTTCCAAACAGAGCCCTCCGTTTTCTCGTGCCAAGCCGGCTAAGAGAAACGAAAGGGCTATGGGGACGAGAATGACTACAACTAAAAAACGCCTCGAATCAGATGCCCTTCAAAGATGTTTTTAAAAGCCGTTGCTTGAAAATCGATCATGTTCAGTGGTTAGTGTATATAGTTCAAAACGACTGTCGCCATCTCTGATCATTCGAATAGTTTCTAAAGGGTTAAAAATTTGTTGAGGGGGGGGGGGGGGAGGTTATTTCTGAGGAAGGCGTCCTGTCACACTTTTTGGGGGGGGAGCATAAAATGAACTAGCCCTAGTTTACACAACAAAGGTCTTACCTTGGCGCATTCAACATTCATTCTTGCTTTACCAAATGCTTGTAAAAAGATTGGAAATGTAATAGCATTCACATCTAAAGTGCAGAAATCCGCTGGATCAGGCATTACTTCGCTATATGATAACCCATCTCCGCTTGTTGTGTTATGTACTGCCGTGTTCTCAATCTTTATCGTCTTTGATCTGCCTTTTATCCGGATGCCCGCGAATCGGTTGTCTTTGATACTGCTATCACTGATGGTCAGCGGAGAACTTATGTTGTCGGACGTCACTCCATATACAGAGCTTTTTACTGTCACGTGGTCAAGTGTGGGCAGAAAGTTGTTGCCCTTTATCGCTTCATAGGCCTGGGATACGTCCACGTACTGAAGAGATGAAGTCTTTTTTGAACTGGAAAAGTCGACCCCCTTCCAGAAGACTTTGCTTGAGAGCAACTTTGCGAGACTGTGACATTCTATTCCAATATCCCTCCGGTGATCTGAATGATAGGAAAGAGAGAGAAATTAGCACAGCGTATTAAGAACAAAACAATAATACCGTGTTCTATATCACATAGAGCTTTGTTCGTGCTGTACTGCGAGAATCAAACTGATTTAGGTTAGTTTGGTTGACCAGACATCAAAAACTCGGTTGAAACTTAACATTTGGTTTCATCAAGCTTTTCCAATCCACCGTAAAAAAAAGATGGCGGCTTTACATTTTACCACAATACCTTGCGAACCTAACACAGCCAATAGGTTCATAGAAAGCCATATTTTTTTTCTACACAGTACGTTCAAACAAATTGAATTGAATTGCATTTTTGACATGAGTTTAGAGGGGATAAATATAATTGTCGGGCATCAGAATATTTAATTAATAGTTTTATTTTGCCAGTAGACTCCTGTTCTGACTAATTATTAGTCACCTCCTCTCGGTTTGACTTACCGCAATTCTCGACTCCGATTCCCGGATGTTTGCACAATAGTAAACTCTTCTCAGTCCCCTTGCAGTCCACCTCGTCCAACCAAGTAGGCCCGGTTCCCCCGCCGTGTGTGTAGAACCTTTTGGCTCCCAGAAAACCCAGCTGTCTGCAAGCAACCTGTGTTTAACGAAAACAAAATGAGCAAAGCCGTCTTAAGTGGGAAAATGTACCCCCCCCCCCCCCCCCCAACCATCGTATCTTCACTTCTCTCCGCATTTTGGTTGTGGTCGACGCTACAAATTTAATTCTACATTGTGGCTTTGATACGCTCGAAAAGAGGTAAGGTGAAGAATGTCATAACACATTTTGTTTAACGCTTAAAGGAGTAATATAGCAACGTACTTCAATTCCAAGAGGAATGGCAGAGTAGGTGGGGGTGGGGGTGGGGGGTGGACATTCTCCCACCTTGTACGATTGTGGGGGCGTGGCGGTTAGCCCTTCGATGCACCACATATGTAACTTGCAAAATAATGACTCGTAAGCGAGGATGCCAACATACAAATTCCTCTACTGGTCTTAGTACCTTTGTTCCCCGGGCTTTGTTCTTATAGAACTGTTGAAAAGATTCGATTGCATCTGCAACACAGCTCCCAGTATTTGTGATATGTGCCTTGGTTGAATTTTCTAACGAGTTCCGAATTGACTTTAACTTAAAAGTCGATTAGTATTGTATACATCATTGATCCATTTTCTTTTTCTCTTAACCTTCATGTTTGATATTGCATTATAATTGTAAGGAGAAATTAGACAGGAATCACGCATTCCACTTACCTGGGCATCTTTTATGTCAAACGAATCACGGCACACAGTCCCCCATTTTCCTCTTACAAAAATCTCCAACCGACCAACGCGGTAATTTTTTCCGCCGCTAAGACGAATTCCATCATTGTACGGCGCTGTAACGTTCAAATCGTCCACATTCACTGATGTATTCGTTGGTATTTTGCTAAAGACGATTCTGCCAAGCGAGTTTCCTTTCGCTTGCAGGGAACCTTTCACTTGCAAAGCAACTCCAGCTTTAAAATGCAATTGGACACCTGGTTGTATAGTTAGAGTGGCGTTCTCAGCCACAACAAGGTCTTGAGATACGACATAAGCTGATCCGTTTAGTGTTAGAGTCGTATCGACTGTGATATCTCCTCCGAGACTTGCGCTTTCGATGCGTTGCATGACAAGTAGCAACAGAAGCAGGTAAATAATTCTACGTATCACTGGTAAATAATTTTCCATCTCTGAGAAATAAGCTGTGGATCCTGAAAAGGAGGATATTTTTTTTAGCGCTGTCTTATTAAATCAGTGATGGTCTCTCCTGGTTAAAGTTTCTAAAGAATGTAAGAAGTGTGTATTCTTGTGAGTTACTTTACGTCAGTGAACCAAGCTGTTACACAACTTGTGTTGACATAAGTTAGCTCTTTTGTTGACAAAGTAAATAAACATTGCAAGCTTTTGTTCTGACATTACAGTACATGTGTGTTTTTAATTTAATGTGAGTGTTAAGTAGCTTTAGGTCAAACGGCGGACGGGAGGGGGGGGGGGGGTGGGGGGTGTACGGTACTCCTATTCTTTGATGCTCTAACAGTAAGGTTGTTGAGTGCAACCCTGGCGCGCGAGTGTGATTTTGGATTTCTCGCCAGTTTATTAGTTTATTAATGTATAACTAAGGGTATCTATTCGACAGTTAATTTCAGCAAGACACCTTGTCACATATGCCACATTTAGTTCACATGTTTTAAAATTGTTTACATTGTGGAGGGGCATTAATTCCCCTGTTCCAGTGATAATACTCTTCTTAAAAATTAAACACTAAGAGTAAAAAATAAAAAATCAGGGCAGACGGCAACGTACAAACGTGACGAGAAACAGAAGATCGCATAGTGGATATAACTGAATGATAAGGTTAAATATAAACCAAGCAAGCCCAAGTGATGCGCGAAGAGTCGAGTGCGGATCTGCAATAGTTATAGTGTAATTGGTTTATATCATACAGCAAACCCCGACTCCAAATGAAGGGGCAAGTACCTCCTCACAACCTCGAAATATCACTGCCCTTGCACTGTGCATTTGGCAGCATTCACCTGATGAACGATCGTAAATACTTCTAAGAATCGGTTGATCTGAGCTTGAATTTCTGGTTAAAATTAAGAACATAAGTTATACTGAAGAATAATACTCACCAGGCACGATTTCTACAAACAGTGTCCGTCCACGATCTAATTAACTACATCTAAACACTTTATAGTAAAACGTGTTTAAACAATGTCTTCTCCTGACCTTTGGTTGTAAGGTCACGGTATTATGTAATGATATTTGTCTAAGAAGCCGTTTCTGACGTCATAGATGCCAGAACAGTCAAGGACCCGTTTGCTGTAACGTTGCACGCTTCGTAGCACCTTTCATCTCAATTGTTTAAATTATAATTGCACAACCTCTTCTAAACATGAATTAATATAAAGATCTCAATTAAAACCATGGATAGTTACTATCCATGTTAAAACAGACCGCATTTTGACAACACTTACAAGAATCGTTTGCCAAGATTCCAGCACGAAAAGCGGCCTTAATGAGCTTAAATTTCTGTGCTGTTATTCTTAATAAATTATATTGCAGGCAGTTCCGTTTTTTAACAAACGTAGAAAGGGAGCATTGGCAGCCAATAGTAGTTTGGATGTTCGATAAAACACTTCAGATCTCGGCCACATCGGTATAAGGTCAGCGGCTCCTTCTTTTTCCATTAGAACCTTATCATAATTAGGAACGCATTGATTTTATAACAAGTAATAAACTTGAGTTTTATGACTTATGCCCAGAAAAGCGCGGGGCAATTTAACGGCCTTGAAGTTCAGTACGACACGGTATTAAAATTAGCGACGACAACTGACAGTTGGGCGAAGTGTGACAAGATAAAATGTATACAAGTGTAAAAAGAAAAAATAACTGATAAACTTTTATAAAAATCTTGTACTTACAGGAAAGATCGCATTAAAAACTTGTAACCTTTGACTTTTCCGTATTTTTTGTTCAGGTTATTAAACACGGAACAACCTTTGTGTTTCGGAACCCCCACTGCATACTCTATAGTTCAAGTTTGAAGTGATAAAATGTTACTAAATAAAAACAGAAAAAAAGAAAAAACTGAAGAAATCAAAACTCGACCATTAAACTTACTAATTTTGATGTTCAGATGATGTACAAAACTCACTTTCAGTCCGGTTCAAACCCAAGGTCTATCCTCTTCCATGCCGTCAGTTTAGAATGCAATGACCGCCCTCACTCAAATTTTCCAGTTCAGAAATGTTTCATTGTCTAGCAACAACGCGGAATGTTTGTGTTTTTGCCACCTAACTCACGTATTCAACAAATCCTCTCTTTCACGTGTAAACTGATCTACTCGGAAATGACGTTTGTTTTGCCATTAAGAGGAAAACTAGGAAGTATATCAAATATATAGGAAATTAGGGATATATTAAACAGACAATAATTGGTCCTATTAGTACAAGCTCCTCTTGTCCTACAATACCGCAAACAAAGAAAGATTAAAATCCACTTTATAAGACTCCCTCTACCAACTATGCTTGGGCCTTAGAATGACACTTATAGGTAGGTTTATATCCAGGTTTCTCCCCAAATAAACACCAATACTTCTATCGCCAGGCGGAACTGCATGATTTTCAAGCATAACATTTCATTTAGGCCAATAGACCAATTTCGATATATTAAAATTCAGCCTAAAACAATAGACCTCATTACGAGGCTCCGGGACCCAACTATAGAGTTTGTGGGGTTTATTCCCCGGAGCCTCGTAGTGATGTCTATTGTTTTAGGCTGAATTTTAATATATCGAAATTGGTCTATTCAGTCCAATTTTTATTCGACTTAAATTGCAAAATGCCTAAAATTCCTCGGCCTCATGATATCAACTAGTTCCCAGGTTCCACTCCTGCAAATCTTGCCCGTCCACCCGTGAAGACTTGGAACGAATCACGCGATCAAAACATGACCCGGCAATTCGAGAACAGTCGATCGATGCCTTCGAAAACATCTCGATTTCTTGGTAAATCATGTTCCTGAGCTTTCCAAATGCAGTGATGGCTTAAAAGAAATTGTAATCGAAATGTTTCCAAGAGATCTGAGGGGTTTGGCATGGTTGTATGACTCGATCTTAGCGCGTTTTTACAGCCTTTTGTTCACGATGGCCGATCTGTAAACAAACATTGAAGGATTTCCAAGATCGCTAAGTGATTGAAATGATGTTTGATCCAGCTTCCACCTATTTTCCTCGTAATGCATCAACGACGGGCGTTCCAGCGGACGACATTGTTCCAAACTTCTGCCAAAGGATATTATATGGGACGATAAACGACAGGTAAGAATTATAGACAAAACTGCGAGTAATCAACTGAGCTGCCGAAACTTGCAGCGAGTAAAGACAGTAAAGCTGCCTGCTTCCTTGCTTATCGTACATTGAATTCGTAATTGTTGTTGTTTATTCCTCTGCCGTTCCAAGCTAACAAAAAGGACGAGAAAAATATAGGGTACATTGAACGAGATTCAAACAGAGAATAGACAGCAAGCATGACAATAAAAGGTGATTGCATCAGACAGTCCTATCGTACGAAAATCGCTCATTGGCAACTTACTATGTAAACAACAAAGTGAAAGTTTATAGCCGGAAGTCCGTCCGCAGTATCCATAGTTAGTTAACTATGCAGTATCAGAGTATTCCGTAACAGAATCGATCGCTCAGATATCTTCAGTATTGGATACTTAAAACTCTCGGTAAGTGAAGCTGTATCAATCAATGTGATATATCTTCAGTAAACGAAACCTGGAATGGGAGCCTGAAGCAAAGACAAGTTTACATAAAATATTCTGTTTGTGTAGATGTAGGTGACACCCTCCTCGGTTGATTAGCAGTGAGCCAAGGGGGCTGCAGGCTCTCTGTTGTGCTTGTATTTGTTAAAAATTACAATCAACCATCTGTCAAGAGTTTGTTGTGGTTGTGAGGCAAGGTTGCTACCTTGCTGAAACATTTGTGCCCCCTCCCCCCCTCCCTACTGAAATTTCTAGTTCTGCCCCTGACATGTCAACCCTTGTCACTATTAAGGCCGATCTACATGGTATGATTTTGTTGCATGCGACAAGCTTACGACATGCCTACGACAGTCGTAAACGAGTTGTAGGTTTGATTTACACGACACAATTTGTGTTGTAGGCCTGTTGTGAGGGTAGCAAAGGGCGTGTTGTCATCCCATTTCACGCACAAATATTAACCAAATTCACGTGTCAGGTATACTTGAAACAGCAGAATTCACGAATCCCGTGCCTTTTCTAGCTATTTTCACGCGTCACGGTCTAATTTTTGGCCTGTTATCACGCGTCACGTTTTAATTTTTGGCCTTTTCACGCGTCACACATAAACCCTTTGCTACCCTCTGTTGTAAGCATGTCGCATGCGACAAAATCATACAATGAAGATCAGCCTCTATATATACCCTTCCCTCCTCCAATGCAAGATATAGCCCAGAGTCAAAACACAAATAACTGTGTAATAAAAATGCTTTTCTCTACAGTGCCATCAGGATTTTCGATGTTATTCTCGTTATTCCAAACTTCCTCTTCCTGATGTTCCTCATGTACAGACTTGGAATGAATCATGTACGACTTTACAAAATAAGATGTCCTATTGTGAAGACTGTTTATTTCATGGTATGTATGCATGTATAAATGACAGAGTCGGTTGCATTGATAAACCAGGGTTTTCAAAATGATTTAAAGTAGCAGGAGATTATTTTGATAGTAGACGGCACCGGGGACCAGAGGCCCCCATTATGTGGGGGTATGGGAGCTCCCGACAACCTGTTCCCATTATGATATGGGTGCTTATATAGCGTATTTACAAAGCTCGTGATCAATGCGCTTCACAATTCGAATCTATGGGATGAGACCGGACATCAGCATATAAGGCGCCTATGGCAGCCGCTATCCGTCCATGTATATGATCTCACCCCACCACCCAACCCATGGAATAGAACAGACCACAACACCGGGAACTTCATGCCCTACTCATTCCACAGGTTAGGGTCTGGATCTGCCAGTGAATGGTGTTATGACCAAATTTATGCTGCAACCAACTTGACTTTATTATTATATTTAATATATGTTGTGTATTTGTTTGTTTCTACTTGTAGGTATTCTTTGTTTGCATTGTTGGTATAGTGAGGTGTTTTGTCTCAATGCTTTTGACATCCATCTTAAATCAACACCACAAGGACTCTCTGCCAACAAAGGTACCAGAACTCTCCATTTTTTTTAATATGTACATTTAATATATACAGTGGAACCTCGATTTACAGAACCTCTATATAATGAAGTCCGCGACATAACGAACAACTTTTTTCGTCCCAGTAATAGCAAAATGTATGGAAAAGAACCTATTAAATATAATGAAACCTCGATATAACAAACACATTTGCCAGTCCCTTGGCCCTTTGTTAGCAGTTTTAATCTTTTTTTTTTTGGCTTGTAAATATCAGTGTCTTTAAAATTACATATTGATCTGATAAAATTATAGCTTCTTCTGAAGCTACATGTATTTAAGTATTTTCTATTTTATTTTACTTTTTCCAGATTTTGTGGCTAGTTTTGGGTTGCTGCTTGTTAGGTGTGGAATTGAGTGTTATAATATTTGGAGTCTGGGCAGGTATGTTGGCAGTGATCTTGCAGTGCGACAAACCTCTTGAGTATAAATCAAGGCTGTATGTTAATTTGTTCTATAAAAGCGGAGCTCCCAGTGGCCCAAAGGGCTGCAGAACAGAGCCCCATACCCATAAAAAATTAAAAGACCCAATATTGCTTTTGGTTTAAGGTTATGGTAAACGTCAGCTTACATATTTGATATTGGACACTGATCCATGTCATGGTCAATTGACAGCTGTCAAAACAAGGTATCCACTGACCAGTATCACATGACCATATCGCAGACTCACATATAGAACTTATCAAGGTCGAATGTTTTTTTTTAATTTACTGCTGAATAAGTAAGGGTTTACATTGGATCACGGGCTCAAGTGGTATCATGTTTTATTCTGTTATCAGTCATTCAATTCAAATTTACGAAAAGGGTGAAGTAAATAACTGGGGAGCCCTGCTTTTAGGCTTGACTAAATCTATTAAATATATTTTGCCTTTATTCACTACAGGTAACATGCAAGATGGCAGACAAGGTGTAAGAAGGGTCCTGTGTGTAGCGTCAATATGTGCCATAGCATATTCATCAGCACAGGTTTGTTTGTCATTGTCAGTGATCTTGACATGGTGACAACGAGTTGACCCCATTTGCCGTCATAATCACCATCATCATCATCATTGCAATTAACCCCAGTCATTACATCTTCATTGTCATCTGATCATCATCACCATCTCATCATCTCTCACCATCATCATCTTTTCATTGTTAATAAATCAAACACAAGATACAGTGTTTCATCACTTCTCCAAACACTGATAAGAAATAAGGAACTTCAAGTGTTGGATATGTGATGAAACACTGTCTCAAGTGTGTTGAATAAAACTGGGGAGAAAATGAAGAGATCAGTAGTATTGCTAACATCTACCCTCAGTTACTCCTTTCATTGGGTGGGGGGGGGGGGGGGGTTGAATGGTCCTTCAAAAAAATGCATGTCTGACAAAATTTTAGCCCTCTCAGAGTCTAATTTTATCTTGCAAGGCTAAAAAGATCTCCAGCTCACAGAAAAGATTTCAATCTCGGCATCTCACAGTTTCTCATTTACTATTCGTCAACCCTTTCATTCCAAAGACTGTGATAAAAGAAAAATAATCATCAAAAAGGGATTTTGTCTGTTAATGTTGGTAAACAAGGGGTTTCTTGTTATTTTGTTAAAGGTTATTCAGCTTTCCATTTATGCAAGACATGGTTGAGAACTAGAAGAGAAGCCTTATTCTCTAAATTACACTAAATGTTAAAAAATATTCCGCTTTGCCCCATTTTTTAGGCCACCCTTGAGTTTGTCAGATGTCCAGGAGTTAATGGCCGAATTTATGGCAAAGCAAAATATGATTTATATGGACATGGTGGATTGCTGTTTATGTCATCAACCTCACTGTTTTTGGCTATGGTAAGTAAGCCACGCTCTATGCACTTTAGGAAATGTGGGTCAGGTGCACTTTTTTCCCTGAAAGGTGCCAATTACATGGCCAAAAGTATGGATCCCCAGTGAATTTATAATACCGCGCCTCAAAAGCACAGAAGATGCTCAAAGGTGGAGTTGAAGAGATCTGGGAATATAAAACGCTCTTAGCTAGCAACTGTCAATTAACCAAGGAAGTAAAGTATAATTAAGTAAAATAACAATACAGTCATGCAATATTTTAATGTGGTACTTCCAAAAGCGTTTGATCTCAGTTCCCTTCATCCCCACTGTTTTCTGTGCCTTTGAGGCGGGATAATTAAATGGGGACGAAGAGTTTAATTTTACCTAGTCTCCCACGCAGTTGTTCTTTGGGGCGATCGTGTTAAACTCCCCTATTAGAACGACTGCGTGGGAGGCTACGTTTTACCTGAACTGTTTCTTCGTTTCCGCCATTTTGAATGAATCCGGTGCGCGCGACGCAAAAAGAGGTCTGGGACCAATTATTTCTTCAAATGCTATCCCATGGGAACTTTCGTCAGAACGCGGAAATAAACAATCCCCATAAGTATTGAAGTCCCCAAAGGCGCCTGGATAGTCGAAATCTTGAACTTGTGTTTCGTTGAAGAGCTTCTTGATTTCTCTTTAAATTGTCGATATTTTGTTTTTCAAGGTTTATTTCGTCATCGTAATCTTGCCTTGCACGAAGTTAAGAGAATGTTGTATCATACCAGGTAAGCTGGGTTGTCATTTGTTATGTGTAAAATAATAACTAGCAAATATAAAAAAAATAATCATAGGACAAGACTTTACGACACTACCAAAGATTGACAAAGAACTGGCAGAAAAATTTCCCCCGGGACGACTTGAAGATATTCTGACCGAAACTATGCCCTCACAGTTTCTACTAAAAGGATGCCGCAATTGAAAAGAAGCCTTTTTTTCCCAAAAAAATATCATTTTCAAGTGCGCACGTTAACCTGCTACTAAAAAGTTTATAAATGACAAAGAAACATTTGTGCGAATCGTGCCCGCGGCTCAATTTTATGTTCGCTTTCTAATTCTCCCAAAGTTTTTCCAGGCGCTTAGCCAACGTAGCAGGCGCCGTAGTTTCGAGCGCGCGTATGGGCAACGCAAAAGGCGTGAGGGGGCAACTGTGGCGCGCGTTTAAGCATGTAATTACATTTTATTGTTGAGTTTTTTGTTTCTATGTTTGTCTTTTTTTAATTACAATGTATGTGAACAAATTCTTGTTTCAGCGAGGAAGTCGTTTTACGTGTACTGTGCGGTTCTGTGCGTTGTCAACCTACTCCAGGGCTGTGCAAGCCTTTTGCTGTATACAAGTGTTACAGAAAGTTTGTGGTAGGTAGAACACAGGTGACCAGAGCGTATAATAAGAGTTTGTTTTTACAGTATTTAAAATTTAGCGTACTATGAGAGTACGTAATCTGGAATTGAGTTTCCTTTGAAAAGCCACAACAAACTTTAAAAATTTACCTTAAGCTATTTTTTTTTTGTCTTTCGAGTTCTTCCTAATGCCATGCGCGCGATTTTTGTTTCAACACATCTAAAGGCCGTGACAAACGATGACACATTGTTACAGACAAATTGTTACTCGTGACGTTTCTTGGGAAAGTAAACACGCGGGACACAAAAATATGTTTTGTTTCCATGCTGTGCAAACCAGGAAACATTTCAGTGTTGGGGATACAAAATGTTTCTGCAAAAAACAGAAACATTATTTTTTGTCGTGTCTCGGACACAAACTGGTGTTGCGCGCGCGGCTAAACAGGGAAATATTTGTGCCCACAACAATAATGTGTCCTTGTTTGCAAACAGCGGTCAAACGCAGCCCGCGTGTGCAGTTACTGTGCAATTCCCGCCAAAATTATCCATACAAAGTCTTAAATTTTCCGAAAACTTTCGCATAAAAGCCAAAAGTTAACGCCGTTCCTGGAAAGTTAAGATTTATACGCCGATTATGGATTGGAAATTCGATAATTCATCTCCACTGAGTGTCCCAGCTTGAACTGTTCTTTCACCGTACTATTTCTTTTCATTTCTTGCAAAAGTTTGCCCACTGCGTTTGACCGCTGTGTGCCTTGTTTGGCAGGGCCTTAAGAATACATTAAACTAGTTCCTTGATGCTTGGTGGGGCGTTTGTAATCAAACAGTTATTTGTAGTACACACCATTCCCTTATTTTTTTCGATTTTCCAACCTTATATCTTCTTTTTCATTGCAGCCTTTTGGATTTCACCATGTTCGTGTATTACACTCTCTTTGGACCCATGGTGTATTGGACATTTTTAAAGGATTTCTTTAAAACGTAAGCGCTCTTTTCTGACTCTTTTTAAGCCTAGCAGGATAATTGGGCTAGCCTCCCCTCATGACTGATAAACGATTCAAAACTAGCAAAATTCTTCCGATCTAGAAGACAAACAGTTCGTTTTGCGGAAATTTTGTTGGGTTTTATTTTAAAGCTTCGTAGTTATGGACTGAAGAGCAAATCAACCTTTTTTTTTTTTTTGTCTCATTTACTAAACCCAGGTTAAAGTAAATGATGTGACATGAACGGAAAAATTAAAGAATCATTTTGAAGGAAACTGAAAAACATTACAAACAAAACCAACAAACAAGATTTTCTCGGGAGCGCGGTACTAGACTGCGAATACAGAATACAGCCGCCTCAAGGGCGGATCCAGGGGGGGTGGATTGGGTGGCTAGCCACCCCCCTTGATCCACCAGAAAAATAAAAATAAACATATTAAAATAGAAAATAAGGACAATGTCCATCCACCTTTCATAGTCAGGCGGCCGTTCAAAGTTAAGGAAGGCCATTTTTCCAAAATAGGAGATTTTCAAAAGGCCTGTTTTATGGACTTCTGACTTAATGTAACAAAACATGTGTGTATAATTTTAAAAAAATTAGATTCATTTTAACTTTCAAGAGTTGTTTTAGCCTTGCTGGAATGATTTTCTTCTCCATTTACATCTTTTTTAGCGAGTTTTCGTACTGTTTTTTCGCATTGAAGCGATTTCAAAAGCAAGCAAAGTCGCCAAAGTTGTTCCCAGGCCACTTTGCCAAGGGCTAAAAATTTTCACGCACGTGGGTGAGCAAAAAACGCATATCTGTTCTTTCCTGTAAGTTCCTGGCTTGTCAACTTTAAATTTTAATCACTGTTCATTTCATAAAGAGTAGACGTTCTCTCCGAAATATAACTCAAGGTAAGTTGAAGAAAGAATATTTTGCCAAATTATCAAGGAAAAACAGTGTTTTAATAACTTAATTGACAGCTGTATAAAGCTGCTCAGAATCGCGGAAATCACGTCTAAGAGGCTTCAACTTTTCAAAATTTTCTGAGGGGGGCATGCCCCCAGACCCCCTAGGGGGAAGGAGCCTTTGGCTTCACTAAATATGGGCCACAGACCCAAAATGAGTTGCACTCCACTTTCAACAAGCAGCTATTTCAAAAAGAAATAGTGTTTCGTTTCCAGATTGCGGAAGGGTGAGAATAGTGTAACACTTGAGGAGATAGGTTTGTGGTTTACTTTAATTTAGAGAAGGTCCTAGTGTATGTTGAATTTGCCGAATTTATGCACGAGTGAAGAATGAAAAGAAGAACTCCATATTCAGTAGTAACTTAAATTCTCATTTAACACCTACTGTCCATTTTATGTAAAGGAGACATAAACTACGTCCTGCTGCAGTTTGGCTTTCAAGAGTTCAAGTAACACATAAATGTTTCTCTTTATAGAAATAGCATGTGTCTTTCTCTTCAAATTAAGTTAAGTGAAGGCAGCTTGCCTTTATCGTTTTTACTCATCCAGTGAAAATTAAAAGGTTTTTTTTATTTCTGCAGAACACTTTTTGCTTAAAAATGGCACCAGATAGCATAACTTTGAATGTTACATGAGTGGAAAAATAACTTACAGAAAATATTTAAATACATTCCTATCAATGTGGGGAAACATCGGCAAACCACAATAGTAAAATGCAAGATCGGAGTAATGCAATTAATTTAAATGGTTTATTTTTTGAAACAAACAATCCTAAAATAAATCAGTTCCATAAATAAAGTGTTCTGTGACTTCTGATTTCTGGTGAAATGCTTAATCGTAGATGAAATTATAACCTTTTGACAAAAAGCTTGAGGTATATACTTCTCTGAGTTGATCACATGCTCAAATAAAATAAATGCCAAATTCAAGACAAACCAAAACCCTGGTCGACAAGAACAGAGATTGAAGAGATAAGCACGCTGTTTCGAAGCCATTTCTTCAAAATCAAATGCCTGTTGTTACTTTACAAAGACACGTAAACAACCAGGGCAAATTAATGTAAAAAGCTATAATACACAGATTTTTAACCGGGATTTTTAATTAAGCAAAATTCAAGTTTAAAGAAAGTTTTATGTTATATATAGTCATACTAGGATTGTATTTTGCTCGATCCGCGCTGCACGCTCTCCCGGCAAATATAAAATTATCTCCACAGAATAAGACACAGCCAAGTTTCTTCTGTTGTCAGTGTAACAGCCTTGCATTGGTAACACTGATAATAACGATTTGCATTTTTGTCGATACTGTGGAGTTTCGATCAGACCGCTATGGCTTTGAATCATCCAAATAATGTTTATATCATTAATTTAATCTCAGAAATCTGCTCCAGCAGTTGCAACGGTAGTTAATGTTGAGCGTTACATCAACTAAGGAGACGAATTTAGTTCGACACGGCAGTTGCACACCTTGCTGTACGATACTGTCCATACAAAATTTAAATTTGAACAGAACTCGACTGTCTTCTTTTTCGTTCTCAACTTTCCGTGCAGACTCGAATGTTTTTGCGACGCACGTGACACTAATCACGCAATTCCGGGTACATCCACGCGAGAACCCACGCAATTTTGTGTGTATTCGCGCTGTTTGTGACGTCGAAGATGCCGTGAATTTTCCTGTACAAATAGAATAGGGCAATCTCCCACATTTATACATTCCTCTGTTACATGAAGTGAAATTACCTTTGTAACTCACCTGCAAATATGCACTTCTCTTTGTAGCGCACTTAAGCTCTACCGTGCGAGCAAACACGAGATACGCCAAGTCATCCCGTTTTTCTTTGTGCTTGCAAACACTGCAGGTTGGTGGAAATCTACTTCCGTTTCAGAATAATATTTTAACGCTCCGAGAGCTTTCTCTAGTTCTCTTACAATACATCGCTTTAATCAAACTTAAAACCATTGCAGTCGTTAGATATTTCTGTTTGCAACGAATCTTAATATTTTTGGTCATGCTGAGGAATATATTTCCGATATTTGAAGAACATGTTTTTACGAAATTAATTGCCATCGGTCATACGTATTTACTTTGTGGTTACGACCGTTCTTGTGATTCGATAGCAGCCCCCCGTGCGAGCAAACACGACAAGTCATCCCGTTTTTGTTTGCGCTTGCAAACACTGATTGGTGTAAATTTACTTCCGTTTCAGAAAATCGCTAGAATGTTTACTTAACAATTAAACGCTACGAGAGCTTTCTCTAGTTTTCTTACAATACATCGCTTTAATCAAACTTAAAACCATTGCAGTCGTCAGATATTTCTGTTTGCAACGAATCGCAATACTTTTTGATCATGCTGAGAAATATCTTTCCGATATTTGAAGAACATGTTTTTACGAAATTAATTGCCTTCGGTCAAACGTATTTACTTTGTGGTTACGACCGTTCTTCTGATTGGATAGTAGCCCCCACTGTGTAAATAGTTCACATCGAAGCCAAAATAATACCGTATCGTTTCTGAGGAAACGAAACAAAAAACTGCCTAAAAGCCCGAAACCCCCCACCCCCCCCCCCCCCCAGCATAAAAAGCAAACCGGGGCTTGAACAATAAAATTATAGTAAACAAAAATATTGATAAACAGCCACCCCCCTTTGAGAAATCCTGGATCCGCCCCTGCGCCTCCCCCGCTTCGACGGGCTTGTTGTGTTCGGAGCGCGGAGAGGCGGCTGTATTCGCAGGCTAGCGCGGTAGTGGCTCGCTATGCAGATCAAACGTCGCGAGATTTAATTCCTCAGTTCATCAAGTTGAACCCCAACCAACACCAATAAATTTGTAAGAATTCTAAATTACCCCCAGTAATTTCTATCATTGCTGCATATAGTTGGGGTATACATGCATTACTGAGATTTTTTTATTTATTTTTTTTTTCACAGCACGGATTTGTATCCAGTACTGAGAGTAGGTAACGATCATCCACATTACTCGTACTCATACCTCCCGACTGAAGATGGCGGAGTGGAGTCTGAATCCGATCATGAAGAATACGCATAACTTGAATGTAGCCAACACGGCAGTTTTTAGAATTTACCCGATACAGTCGGCTCGATTTGAGTCAGAAAATCAGCCCAATTTTCGATTCGCGTCGATTCTCATTCACGCAATTCAAATCAGGACAAGAAAATCAGGCCGACAAATCGTACTCCCAGAAAGTATGGGCTGCTTACTTGACTGGGAATTATCAAAATTTAGAAAACTTAAAACTTTTCTGTGTTATTAGAGTGGTTTTTAAGGTTGTTATGAAACCAAAACCAGTTTGTTTACTGTTGTCCGTCAATCTATACCGTAAAATTCCGGTTATAATCCCAGGGCTTATACAACTTCGAAAGGGGTTTTGGGTGGGTTTATATAAGCGGAGGGGCTTATTTCCGGGAAGGCTTTTAGCCCACTTTAGCACTGTCAACGGGCAGAGGGGGGTTTATATCCTGGAGGGCTTATACTGATCGGATGTACTTTTTTGTTTCCAAGTAGATGGGCCTATACCCGGGGGGGCGCTTAAGCGGGGGGAGGGGATTATAACCGAAATTTTACGGTATACGAATTTGTACAGTTGAATCCCGGTAACTCGAACCTCCCGCTAACTCGAACCTTTCTCAATTCCCCTCCAGGTCATTTTCTTATAGTTTTACCCTCAACAACTCGAACTCCCGATAACTCGAACCTTTTTCGATCTCCCTTGAAGGTTCGAGTTATCGGGATTCAACTGTATACAAAATTTTTACCGTTATTTTTACCTTTATTTTTATTGATAATTATACTTTATAACCGAAATTTTACGGTATACGAATTTGTAGACAAAATTTTTACCTTTATTTTTACTTTATTTTTATTGTTTATTATACTTCGAATACAAGGTTGATGAATTGCAGTTCAATTAAGATAATTTATTATGAAAACATTATTAGCTGCATAAACCTTTTCGTTGTTAACTAAGGCCAATGCGACGTTTCGCGCGAAATTTAGAATGTATTTCACACGATAAATGTTAGGGTTACCGAATGTTCATTGTACGTAACCGTGTTAACACCTAATTTTAGAAATGTTGACCTTGTAAAAAGCATAAACCATGAACGATAAGACCGAATGGCATTCTGGGTAGACAGCTGAGTAACACCGTAGAATTCCGGTTATAAGCCCTGGGCTTATACAACTTCGTAAGGGGTTTTGGGTGGGCTTACAAGCGGAAGGGCTTATATCCGGGAGGGCTTATAAGCGAAATGAAAAAATCGTTTCGAAAAGAGCCACGGGAGTGTTAATCGAAATACAGTTGAATCCCGGTAACTCGAACCCTCAGTAACTCGAACCTCCCGCTAACTCGAACCTTTCTCAATTCCCCTCCAGGTCATTTTCTTATAGTTTTACTCTCAACAACTCGAACTCCCGATAACTCGAACCTTTTTCGATCTCCCTTGAAGGTTCGAGTTATCGGGATTCAACTGTACGTTTTAAGTTAAAAACGCATAATAAAGCAACATTTAGCCATGTTCAGTTCTGTCATCCGGTAAAGGGGGGCTTATATCCGGCGGGGCTTATAATTGGATGTATTTTTTTTGTTGTTTCCAGGTAAATGGGCTTATAACCGGGGGGGGGGGGGGCTTATAACCGGAATTTTACGGTATTTTTTGGGACCTCAAGAGCATGATTTATGCAACCTGTAGTATCAAAGTGTTTATTCTGTCACATGTAGGGATTATTTTTCCGATATCGCAGTAAACAATTGGGCTGCATCCTTCATGGTTTATGCTTTTCACGGGTCAACTTTAAGTAATATAAACTGTGAACCAATCAGGGTTCACGTACGTTATACGTACTGTAGATGTTTTTGATGCTGGGTTTGTAAATACGCTTTATTTTACTAGAGGTTTATTGTAATTGCTTCTAAATAAATCAAATAAAGACATACTGAAAGTCTTCTTTGTCGCTGTTAGTAGGGAAAATCTTTGCCTCGTGGAATCCCCTTCTCGAAAACTTAAATGTACCGTAGCTATCATTTCGTTTTCGTTTCCTCTTTAGCCCGAGTATCAGGCCTTCCTGAGGGTCGGGCGGAGGGGGGAAGGGAAGAGAGGACGCTTCTTCCTTTTCGCTCTTTTCCTTTAGAAAAGTCTGATACTAATGAAGCCCTGTTTTTTTTAGGCTTCTTTTCCCGAATTGCCTAAATCGGTGGGCACACGGTGGGGATAGTACATGAAAGGATCAGATCTCGGTTATGTACAGAACTGGACTTGAGCAGTTGTGAAAGAAAAGCTCGAAAAACTAAAGCTAAAAAACTAAAAAATAAGAAACCTTTCTAAAAACTCTTCTTTGGGCATACATTACGAACTGGCAAAATGACCAGCTCACAGTCGGCTTGTTAACTCAGTTCGTGGGAGCACTGCACCGGTGTCGGGAGGTCATGGGTTCGAATCCCGTTCAAACCTGATTTTTTTTTCGCAACTGCTTAATAATATTGCGTACACTCGAACTGCGATCATAGGTAGACTTTTTCTGCTTCGTCAGGAGGCATCATTTAGAGAGCTGTTTGGAACTTGCCTGGTAAGACCCTTTCTCAGGGGCACCTTTCTGTCGCTCCAACGTTTTCCTCGCCGAATTTTTTTCCACAGTTTCGCCTTTCCCTAACCCCTACTAACTGCCACTAGGTCTCCGAGGATGGTAAAAGTCAATCAAGTACCAAAGTTTAAAAAGTACAGTTATCTTTTCAGCATTCGCTTTATTTCTTGTGGCAGGATTGTTGGTCACATTGAAAAGTATTCCCATGAGTTGTAGTTGTTTACCTGAGTATAGTCGTTTCTGCTTTCAGTTAAAGCGTGTTTAGCCTTATTATTATTTAACTCATCATTATCTTAGGGCCTGTTTACATGATTCCGGAATGACTTTCATTCCGGAACGAAACTCGGAATGAAGTTCGTTCTGCGTTTACATGACAGAGTCGACCAGTTCAATCAAAGTGCATTTTCAGATCAAAACAAGATGGCGCATGTTTGGCGCAAACATGTTTTTGAGGCCATTAACGGCCGTATCTGCAATTGTAACACGTAATTTGATCATAGAGCTGCTTCTTTGGGCTAAACAGTAAATGCTATTACGTTTGTTTGCTCTGAATTCAAACTGTGAAGTCCGTATGCGGTTTCATTAGTTGGGATTTCAACTCAGAATGAAATTCGTTGTGTTTACATGATACCAGAATGAAATTTCATTCCAGAACAAAACTTTCACTACGGAATGAAAATCGGAATGAACTCATTCCGGAATGACTTGACTTTCGTCTCGGTATCATGTAAACAAATACAGAGATATATGGGGATGGAATGAACTCGTTCCGGAATGAAAGTCATTCCCGAATCATGTAAAGAGGCCCTTAATCTATCTATGCTATTCTGCCATATTAAGAGTTAACACGAGGTTTTCCTTTTCAATGCCGTCCTGGTCTCCACTCAAGCCGTTCTTCAAATCTTTCATTTCCAAGTCTTCACCCTTTAAAGTGGAGGGACGGGAGTCCGCGACACTTCCGGTCATTACTGCGAGGCGAGAATCCCGTATGGGCGGAGCCTGATGGGCGGTAGCCAGATTAACTTTGTGTCTCCACTTCCGAGACAGGATGACGAGTACAAGAAGAACAAGGATTAAGACAAAGATCCCGCCAATTGAAATTCCCATGATAATCATAGGTTTCTTGTACCAGCTCTCCGTGGGCACAGAAACTGGAACCTCTTCGGTTGTGCTGCTCGTTTTGTCTGCAAGACAGAAAATGGCAGTGTTATAAGATCACATGTTTCGTAAGTTGGCTGCTGACCAGGTAATGATTGTTTTACACATTGGATCTTGGGCTCGAGTCATCTAATTTGTTTTTTTTTTCCCCTGTGTATGGTCAGTACATTCAGTTTTAAATAAAGTGAAATGTAAAGAACCGGTAGCACCGCTAAGTCTAAGTATATATGTCTATATGTGGCGCTTCACAGCGGTCAAACGCAGCGCGCGTGCGCAGTTCATGTGTAATTGCCGCCAAAATTTTCCATACAAAGTCTTAAATTTTTCGTAAACTTTTGCTTTAAAGCCAAAAGTTAACGCCGTCCCTGGAAAGTTAAGGTTTATACGCCGCTTATGGATTGAAAATTTGATAATTCATCTACACTGAGTGTCCCAGCTTGAACTGTTCTTTCACCGTACTATTTTTTTTTAACAATTTCTTGCAAAAGTTTGCCCACTTTCGAGTCAAAAGTTCGAAGCGGCGTAAACCGGACGTGACGTCAATTTCTGCGTTTGACCGCTGTGAAATGTGGCGCCAATGCAGTCACCGTTCACAGCGGTCAAACGCAAAAATTGACGTCACATCCGGTCTTTGCCGCCTCAAACTTTTGACTCGAAAGTGGGTAAACTTTTGCAAGAAATTGTTAAAGAAATAGTACGGTGAAAGAACAGTTCAAGCTGGGACACTCAGTGGAGATGAATTATCAAATTTCCAATCCATAAGCGGCGTATAAACCTTAACTTTCCAGGGACGGCGTTAACTTTTGGCTTTAAAGCGAAAGTTTTCGGAAAATTTAAGACTTTGTATGGAAAATTTTGGCGGCAATAAACACATAAACTGCGCACGCGCGCTGCGTTTGACAGCTGTGTGCAGTCACCGTTGTGAAAACAGCTATTTGGACAGCGGGTAACTGTAAAAGGCAAAATATGGCAATCAAACCTTTAGGAAAAAGAATCACAAAACACCCGCTATAAGAATCGCTTATTGTTCGTTCCATTAAAAATGTATACTCTTCGATGTTCTACTGAGCTACCATAAATAATTATAAGGAATGCAACATGATTTTTTTGCGTTCACCGCCTGTGTGGCCGGCTCATTCCGTTTTGGACTGTGTTCATCGCCGACCGGTTAGCTCAGTTGGTAGAGCGCCGGACTGCCATGCGGGAGGTGTCATGTTCGACTCTTAGACCGGACCAACACTCAGGGTCTTAAAATAATTGAGAAGAACGTGCTGCCTTTGTAATTACATCTGCAAATGGTTAGGCGTTCTAGTCTTCTCGGATAAGGACGATAAACCGTAGGTCCCGTCTCCTGCATCTTCAGTGTTACAATCAATAGTAAGAAGTAGGACACGAAATTCCCGGTGTTGTGGTCTGTTTCTATTCTATGGGTTGGGTGGTGTGATGAGATCATATGTACATGGACGGATAGCGGCTGCCAAAGGCGCCTGATATGCTGATGTCCGGTCTCATCCAATAAAATTGTAACTGGGAAGCGCATTGAGCTTTGTAAATGCGCTATATAAGCACCTATATCATTCATTCATTCATTCATTTTACTTACTAGTTGTCGTGCAGACGAAAGGATACAGACTGTTGCATGGAACAAGGAATTGAATTCCGCTGTGTGTCATCACGGTACAATGCTGGCTAGTCTTCGCCCCACCATTTTGCTCTTCCTGTCCAAGTAATAGATAAGTTTTAGTTGGTTTCCTCTACATAACTAAGCGTAATACAATAAATAATGACATTTTATAATATACAAACACATACCAAGTCGGCTGCAGTGGAAACCCATATAGGTACAGGAGGATTTCCATCTGGTCTTGATGACTTTACTGCCAGGTTAATAAATGCCATATCATCTGGCATAGACGGCGATGCCACATGTCCTCCGTAGTACTTTAGATACAAGTGAAATACAGAATTTAAATGATTCTTCTGCGTAATATACCACAAGCCAATTATGTGCAAATGTGTATGCGTTCAGTTAAAGGGACTGTGTCACGAGTTTTAGCCAAATTTAGGCCTTGGAAATGACCATCATTTTCTGTGAAATATAAACACTACCTCTAACAACATTAAGGGAACATTTCAATAACACAGCAAATTCAAAAAGGTACGGATGGCCAAAAATGACGAAGATTGAAACGGATTGCGATATGGGATTTTGAAATATTGTTGGGCTGAACAGTTTTCAAAGTTAAACTCGTTTGCTTGTAATTTGAATTTATAACTCCCGGGTGATAAAGTTGGTGGCAGTGAAGTTATGATTTTGTCATTTAGATCCATAGAAGTAATCTCTTTGCAAACCTTAAGTTTCATAGCGCGTATTTGGCAAATCGTAATAAAATAAACCGTGACATAGTCAGCCGTGACATAGTCCCTTTAAAGGTCATTCTCACCTAAAAGAAATCATCTTGGTTGATGTTAGTCCGAAGCACAAACTTAAATTTGATCAGCTTAGGAGAATTGATTACTAATATTGGCTTTAATTCTGCCTCTTATTTGAGGCAAGCGTGGGCCGAGTGGTTTCGGGTGCTGGTGCTGTAATCCGGAGGTGCCCGGTTCAAAACCTCCACCCTGCCACTAGCTGGATTTGTTTCTCGGTAGTCTCGAGTTCAAATCCTCGGTCACGCTTTGTATATAGCTATTTGGTCTTCAGTCTGGCTCTGCCAGTTGCGATATGTAGCCATGTTATGTTCATTTAAAATATTTTTTTCTTCTGTTTCAGTGGCATGCCTGTAAACTAGCTATCTCGAAGCTAAGGGCCTCTATTAAACAACATTTGCATTTAGCCACCTTCAACATTTTCCTCATTTCCTGCCCCAACAAAATGTGAATGTCAAAGTGATATTTTTAATGGAACATCACGGGAGCATGTGCAGGTACTCCAAACATAGCATTCACATGGTGCCATTCAGTTTCTTTTCGGCCTATCTGACTAGGAGCCTTTTCCATTCGTGTGGAAAAATCGGTGAGAAGTTGCCGGCAAAGGTAACTTAGTAACATTTTTTTAACAAGGACACTTGTACGGGACAGGTGTGTGCCATTTAAAATACTTGCCAGTGGAAAGGATCCTTCCATTTTTTTTTTTGCCATCTTAACAGCCGAGTATTTAATGAGAAGTATGGAAATAGTGTTCCGGCCTCAAGAGTCCTCATGGGCCCGATGAGGATAAGTAAGTAAGTAATGGTAATAGTGCGAAAAAGCATTCCGGTAAAAAAGGAAAAAAGAGAAAGACCTTGGTAGGTATTCTTTTTTTTAGAAATGTCCCAGTGCGTCTGAAACCACTGACTCAGTGAACTACAAACCTGGCAATAATCCTTTGCTTCCTTAAACGTCCTACTTCCACCTCTAAACACAAAGCAGATTGACTCTACATTCAGCCAGTCAGCAGGACAGCCAACTAAAAATATAGAAGTAAGATTGATTGGTCAGTTGTAAATCAACTCATCAATTCTGGGCCGTTTGACTACGACTGTACCTAGAAGTCCCGGCCCTATGCCCACTTAGGGCTTTGGCCATAAGTCAGTTCCTAGAAGTTAAATGGCAATCGTCAAGTTTCTTTCTATTCTCTGTTGTACTTACTGGATAAAATGTTTTTAGGCGGCAACTTTCTGAAAGGTTTATATTCCACACTAGCCAGTGTGTAATCATCCTCTTTCTCGTAAATTCGCGAAATAACTGAAGACTCGTTTCCTACTCCCCACCAGTTTAATGTTGCATCAATCGGATCAAAAATGGCTTGCTTCGTGGAACTAAACTCATAAACATTGGACGGATTCTTGAAGTTATTTCTGCGGTATTTCATTGGTCCGTTGGACTTGATGGTCACACCGAAGTTCTGTCCAAGACCTTTGTTGAGATAAAAAGTGTTTAATTCACACTTCTGCTCTTTAAAGAATGTGCTGGAAAAGTTATACTCGATGGAGTGCAACCCTGAATTGTTGTAGAAGAAATTATTTACTATCTCGCTTTGCACCTCAGAAAGTTTAATGACACTTCCCTGAGCAAGGTTACTTCCAAACGTATTGTTTACGATGTAAACGAAGCTGTTATTACGTTTCAACTCTTCGCTCTTTTCTAGAAGTATTGTTCCATTTGCATTATTGGAGAACGTGTTGCCGTATATCAAACTTCTTGGTAAGCTTGTTCCGTCGCTTCGCCCTAACTGCGCTTGAATTCCACCTAAGCGATTTCCAGAGATGAAGTTGTTGGCGAGCGTGAAATTGTTGTCCTGTATATCCATTAAAATAGCACTCTTTTGAGGCTCGTTTGAGGGAGAAGCACGCGTGTCAGTGATTTTACAACGCTCGGTGGTGAAGCTTGGTCGTGCATCGCTTCCATCGGACACAGAAGTGTAGCTTATCGCTTGATGGATGTTGTTACTGAAAACACTGTTGGAAATTCGGTGTTCTGCAGAAAAAAATGAGATTTAGAATAAATACTTGTCAAGGACGAAATGACAAATAAAGAGACAGTGAGTAAATATAAAGAAAGCACAAACTTTAAGAAAGCAGCAGCAGTTGTATGTAGTTATGTTGAACTAAAGTTTTGGAACAAGGTAGTTACGCCTTACTTTGTAGCTTTCCCTCCAATGAACTACTAACTGGGAAGCTGAACGTATGACAGTAACAGTACTCTGTTAGAGAAAATTTGCTGTTTGTAGCTAACGAGAAACACAAAAGAGGCAGCGGATAGATTCAAAGGTATACCGTGCATAGAAGATAGTTTACCTTTATGAGTACAGCGTCTTAATTCTAAATTGTCGATATTCACATAGTTTCCGGACCAAAAACTTGTCCATTTTTCGTATTCTCCTTCCAACAGCAGTCTGTACTCATCAACATCACTGGGAAGGTCAACAACAACTTTCCTCCAACTCCAACTCCAACTCGATACTTTGATGTTTTTTGCTTCCCAGGTTAACTTTTGTTCAATGTTAGGATGTCTCCCTATGAAAAAGGAAAGAACAATAAAAAAGACATCCATATGTTCTTTGAATTTTCTTTCCATATTTAAGTTCTGTCGCCCCATTACCAAATGTGCTTAAAATGGCTTCTCAGTAATACTGAGAATTATTAAAAACTAGCAATGGTATATTGCATTTCCTGTGTTTTGAACTTTTAAGCAGACAATGGTATATGAGCTCATGTACCATTGACCACAAATACCGTAAACTTCCGGTTATAAGCCCCCCCGCTTATAAGCCCCCCCGGTTATAGGCCCATCTACCTGGAAACAAAAAAATACATCCGATTATAAGCCCCCCCGGATATAAGCCCCCCTCTACAGGATGACAGTACTGAACAGGGCTAAATGTTGCTTTATTATGCGTTTTTAACTTAAAAACGTATTTCAGTCAACACTCCCGTGACACTTTTCGAAACGATTTTTTCATTCCGCTTATAAGCCCTCCCGGATATAAGCCCCTCCGCTTATAGGCCCACCCAAAACCCCTTACGAAGTTGTATAAGCCCAGGGCTTATAACCGGAATTCTACGGTATGGGAGCTTAAACGCGTCAACGAAAACAGCCGGGGAGCTTAAATATTGCAATTCTTTGGGCGTTTTTAATAAAACAATTTTTCCACTCGAGCTTGTTGGATATGAGATCGTTATAGCCAACGTTGGCTACATACCATCTCATATCCAACGCGCGCTCGTGAGATAATTGTTAAATATCCTAAGGGCGATCTATCTGCACGCAGACTTTAAGGACTTTTAAAAGCCCTAGAGTCTAGCTCCTACGTAAAAACATTCACTGCGTGTCCAGGCGTTCTATTTCTACTTTACGTACTGAGTGAAGTTGGATCATAAATTGTATTTGCTCGCCGTCCCCTGCGGGTTTCAATGCAAAACTATAAGTATTAAAAATTGACTAACCTGTTTGTATGAAAAGTGACAGTCTTGCTCTTCCTTGATTTCGATAAAAGAACACCACGGAGCATAACTTGGACTGTTTTGTGATACGAGGACTGATGATTGCAGCGCGTCCATCCACTCTTTGCCAGTAGTTTTCGTTACCGATGTAAAGCTGCTTTCCTGAAATAAAAAAAAAATATAAGATTCTCAGACTCATTAATAATTCATGACGTTATAAGCTAACCAGAGCGCCCCATTCGGGTCAGGTGGATGAGTTGGAAACTCAAAAAAAAAACTCAGTTGAAAATCACTAGTGTTTCATCACGTTTTCATCACTAGTGATAAAATTGTTCTTAATCTACATAGTCAGGGAGGCAAGCGTGGCCGAGTGGTTTAGGGCGCTTGTGTTGTAAACTGGAGGTCCCCAGTTCAAGACCTGCCCTTGCCACTAGCTGAATCAAAGCTGAATCAAAAACCCTATTGACCACATATTTTTATATCTGGTAAACTTCGGTAATGCTCTCTCTACGCAAATTTCTTCTTCCTCGATTGTTTTCGGGAAGCAAAACCTTCCTTCGGCCATGGCAAAAACAATATGTAAATCCAATCAAGTTCACAACGCTTTTGGAATACAAATTTGGTGCAACGCGAAACTATCGGATAATTTAGAAAAAGAAACAAAAGCTCACAAATACAATGAATGCCGACTGAATACAACAAAACACGCATACAAGGCATGTTAAAGAAAAATGGGAAAAAATACAACACTGCATAATTTTGTATTGTTTCTTTAGAGAAGTCATTTCAAAAACTCGCGCATCGTGTTTCATCACGATTTCCAAACACTCGAAAACAAATGAAAGCACTCGGCTGAAGCGGCCTCGTGCTTCCATTTGTTTTCTCGTGTTTGGAAATCGTGATGAAACACTCGCACTCGTTTTTAAATTATTACTTCTGCGAAAATAGAATATACGGCAATGTTCATATTGCAGCGGTTGCAGACTGTCAAAGAAACCCACAAATTTCTACTGCCAGAACAAAATCGAACAAAAGCTTAGTAGCAAAAGTAGTTCTGGGTAATACTGATGCACCATGAGATAATTTGTATCGCTTCGATCGTCTCCCTCTGTGGCAGTAGTCATATAATCGTTCGCGATCGCTGCGGTCTGCGACCGATCAACCGGATAGAACACGGGCGATCGAAGCGATCGCGATCGCCCCGATCGTCGCAGACGTCTCTGTAATGTTCTCATATGATCGCCCCTATCGCAAGCAAACTTTTTGAAGCGACAGAGGCGACAGAGACGATCGGGGCGATAATATGAGAACCAGCCTTTAATGCATGGAATGCTACTAATCAGACCATTGTCACTATCTCTAAATGTCCAATCAGACTCAATCCAAGCCAAACTATTTGCGTGACATCGCATATTTTATTTAAGTCTAATTTCAAAAGGCGAATATAAGAATGCGACAATTTGATTGGTCAAGAATCTTTGGGTTATGTCGTTATATTCACCTCGCTTGGAGGTGAATAAAACAATTCAGGGCTTGGTTACTAAGCCACGCCAACTTTGCCATCCAGGCAAGTAAACATGGCGGCATTTGATGAATGAAATTTTCGTTCATTCGAAAGAAATCGCGTCAAGTCCGGAGAATTCAAAACAGTTGGAAGTTTTAAAATGTCTATCAAGGCTTTTGAACCGAAAATATTTTCAAGAGATGGTTCTCAAGGCATTAGAATTGGTACTAAGGAAGTTGGTTTCGCACGCGGTGACAAGAAGCTCAGTGGCAGATTAATTGACAAAAAAATTACTCAGTTCTCTTCAGATCAGAGCTACTCGACTCATTTTAAGACGATTTACACAATTGTCTAGAAGTCGCCAACGATTAAACAAAGGTACTAGATATCTGTCTTTTTTGTAGTGTTTGTTTTGTTTCGTTTTATTGCTTAAACTAAAGTGTAAATTCTGCTGATGTACAATCGGTGAATTAATCTTGTTTACACGCATTCAAGCGAGCATTTGTGTTTGTTTTGTTTCCGTGTTTTAGTTCTTTAGTTCTTAGCCTCCCAAGCCGAAGGAGCTGCAAGTAGAGGGGAGCAAGGCGAGCTGTATAGGATAACAAGGGAACTCTCTAGAAAATGTTAGGGAGAATGCGATGCTGTGAAAGACAAGGATGGGAAGAGAATCACAATCGAAGATAAACAGCTACAAAGATGGGCAAAGCACTTTAGAGAGGTCCTTAATAGACCAGATCCAGCAGAGCGGGCTTGTATAGCACAGCCCTTAGGAGACAAATTGAATATCGATTGTTCTCTACCAACAAAGAATGAGATTTTAAAAGCAATCAAGAGTCTGAAGATCAACAAGGCGCCTGAAATAGATAACATAACAGCAGAAGTACTGAAAACTGACATCCGCTTTGCAACAGATTGGTTATACGACTTATTCCAAAAAATCTGAAATGCCGAGACCATACCTGAAGATTGGTGCAGGGGACTGATCGTTAAACTCCCCAAGAAGGGGGATAGGACACAATGCACGAACTTGTGAGGAGTAACACTCCTTTCGGTACCAAGCAAGATCTTCTGTAAAATCATTCATATGAGACTCAGTGATGCCATAGACACCATCTTAAGAAAAGAGCAGGCAGGCTTTAGACCAGGGGTAGGATGCATAGACCACATTTTCACGCTCCGGAATATCTTTGAGCAGTGTATGGAGTGGAACACCAAGGTACACGTGAATTTCATAGACCTGCAAAAGGCCTTTGATAGCATTCACAGAGACACCTTATGGAATATCCTGCTAGCCTATGGGTGCCCAGGGAAGATTGTCAGCATCATCAAACTTTTCTACAATAATTTCACTTGTAGTGTTATCCATAAGAAGAAGCTAACAGACTGGTTCAGTTTCAAAATCGGGGTGCGCCAAGGTTGCGTCTTCCCATGTTATTCTTAGTAGCCATTGACTGGATAATGCGCAAGACAATAGGCAACAAAAGACGGGGCATCAGATGGACACTGACGTCTTTGCTGGAAGATCTAGACTTTGCCGATGATGTGGCGCTAGTGTCTTCTACTAGAGATCAATTACAGCGAAAAACATCAGACCTCTCGGTAGCTGCCAAACAACTGGGCTTGAACAACAGCAGGAATAAGACCAAGACAATGCAGCTTTCAGATACACCATTACCAGTGGAATTGGAGAACGAAGATTTGGTGGTAGTAGAGGAATTTACCTACCTGGGAAGTGTTATGAGCAAAAGCAATGCCACGGTAAAGGACATTTCCAACCGTCTACAGAAGGCCAAATCATCATTTTTCCAACTGAATAAAGTATGGAGGTCGCCAAACATCAGTGAAAAAACCAAGATAAAGATCTATAACAGCAATGCCTTGTCATTGAGTACTACTGTATGGTGCAGAATGCTGAAAGGGTTACCCAAAGAGACAGCCAGAGACTATCAGGTTTCCACACTTCATGCCTGAGAAAGATATGCAGGATATACTGTCCCCAGAAGATCACAAACAAGGAACTCTATCAAAGGACAGGACAACGGGACATCACCATGGTAATAAAACAAAGAAGATGGAGGTGGCTTGGGCATGTTATCAGGAAAGGCCGAGATAGCATAACACGAACTGCATTAAGATGAACACCGGATAGTGGAAGAAGGAAGAAATTACGTCCACGAGAGACTTGGAGGAGGACGATCAAGGCAGAAATGAAAACAGCAGGGAAGACGTGGAAAGAACTTGAGAAGGCAGCCATGGAAAGGGAGCAATGGAAATCTCTGGTCTCAGCCTTATGTGCCTCCTAGGCGCGAAGAGGATTATGTTATGTGTTTAGTTCTTTATTTTATAGTTCTTGATATTCACCTTTGAAAATTAGATTAAAACAATTATTCGCCTCAAACTCAGTGAATCTCGGCGACTAGTCGGGGACTAGTCGCCGAGATTCACTTCGCCTTCGGCAAATAATTGTTAAATATTAATCTTAAGCGAACCTTTTTCTGACAGTTTATTCTTTTCATTTGTTAAAATGGAAAATAGCGTCATGACGACTCCAAAACGTCGTTCGTTTTTATTTTTACATGCTTGAGAATCTCAGTTACCATAATTATTGACGTACCATATGAGTAGTCCGACGTCTGTGAATTACTATATGTAATTTTCCATGTTGTTGTGACGCCAAGTCCATTGATTGACATGTTGGCGAATGTCTGCCAGCCACAAAAACCTGCCTGGAATGTACATGGCATATCTGCCGAGCAACAAAAAAGGGTTAGTAAATAGTAAAGATGGTAAATTTTAACAATGACACGAGCATGGGACAAAGAAAAAATCTGAGTCCCCGACGGGAATCGAACCCATGGCCTTCCAGATACCATTAATGGGCGCTCTAACCAACTGAGCTACGAGAAACTCGTGGTGAGCATTGTTGAACAATTCATCTTCATTAAAAAGGGGTCAGTAATGTAAGTTCTACGTTCTATCACAACGACACTCTGTAGTATAAAATTGGACATTGTTTCACCGAGAAAAGTGGGTTCGATTATTGTTTGAAATCAAAAGGAGCATTAAAAATATAAAGGAACTCACCACTAATATTTACGTCTTCGACCTGAATGACCACTTTAGAATTCACATCACCACTCCACTTTAGCAGAATTATATCACTTGGTATGTATAACTGTTTACGCACGAGAGCTGTTATGTCTTTACTTGACTTGCCCACGATCGAGTTGGAATTCGTACTGCGGCTGGAGTCAAAGACCATTAGCATCTGTGAACCCTTGAAGAATAACAGAGTGAACTTGATTCCTTGCCCTTTGGGAACGGTTAGAACTTTTTTACATTTTACCTGTGCCATTGTGTTCTGCAGCATCGGGATGTCAAAAAAAAGAATTGTTTGATTCTGAACATTAACAACCTTTTCTTTATTGCATAGAAATACTCGTCCATAGAAGACTCGAGGGACACTTTCCTCACTTGGTTCTTCAAAGGAAATGCCTCGTTGGTTCCTTGACGATTCAGAACTCTCCAGTAGAATGCTGCGTCGTGTTTGTACAATGCTTATTCCAGTTTCTCCAGTGTTAACAAATGTGCTGCTATTCAGATGTACATCAGTTCTTGGAAAGTGAATTCGTAAGCCACCGAAAGTACAGTTCCTTATAACGATGGATTCAATCCTTGGTATATTTGTTATTGCTTCTATTGCTGGGACAGCCATTCCATGGCGATTGCCACAGTGTGAAAACTCAACGTGATGCAATACCGATTGAGTTTGGGACGCGTTCACTTCTTTGGAGGATATAAAACGAATACTTCCCCAGGGCACACCTTGACATTTTACTGCTGATAAAGTACTGCTATAGTTAAACGCTCGCTGCTCATTGGGGCATTCATGTAAAAATGTTTCGCTGCCACTGCAACGAAATTCCATCAGCCAAGTCCCATTAAGATTCCTAGTAAGTCTTTTCGCGTTACTTTTGACAGCAACTGGTGGGCCATATCCAAGCTGTCTACAGACGACTTCAGTGGTGTTCCATGCGAGCATGTTGCTAGAAGCAGAGACTGCTTTCCAAGACTTTTCATGAAACACTTCCGCTCTCCCCTCCCATGGCAAGTCCCCATCTACAAGTCGCACAGGTAAACTTGAATCTTTGTTACTCCCTGTTGGCTCCTTGACTGTGAATTTAACTGGCTTTGCAGACGTTCCGTGAGCTTGGAGCGCTCCGGCGACAAGAATGCTCATTCCAGGGCTTACCTTGACCGTGACTCCTGCTTCTATGGTTAGCGTGACGTTGTCCAGTACTGCCAAATCTGACATCACGCTGTATGGACTGTGAGGGGATTTAAGTGTTACGGACTCGAATAATCGCCCTGAAAGAACGCTTCCATGTTGCTTGAAATCGTGTTGTTTGACTGCAGTTAAAGTTGGGTCATCATCTCTTAGCAGGAATGGCCAATCATCGGCGATAGCAAAGTCGTAATTGTCATCAAAATCCGATATCCTGTCACGCACTTCACTTGCGATCGCTGTGCCCCACCAGTTGTGTGACACGTTCACAATGTCACGCGAAGATATAGCCGGGACCCGAACACAAAGTTCCCTGAGGTATTTGGAGTTATTAAACTTGTTAAAGCGGAACTTTGTTTCTTTGTGATACAGGATGCCTGAAAGAACTATCATGCACGAATCTTCTGAAACTAAGGACTGTGTTGACGATATGAGGGATGTTTCTGGATAAAGTGTTGTTACTGAAATGTAAGTTCTTTATTCTGAATCGATGGGCGGATGACCATGCACCACTTGGAGCAGTAAGACACTCCCTGCTCTGTTTTGCGCGAAAGTGTTGTTCATGAACTTAGCGCGTTGGTCCAAACGAAGGGCTTCTATTAAGCTCTTACTTCCGCAATCGTTGTCATTAAACACGTTGTCTGCTATGGAAATGGGGACGTAAGCAGCTGTACCTTCAAGAAGCACACAGCGTCCTGAATTGTACTCGAAGTCGTTGTCTTTGATGATTAAGTTATTTGCTTCCCTGTCGAATGTTTATCACTGCTTTATCTGGGCACTGATTGGCTAAGAACTTGTTGCCACTGACAACCACAGCCGGTCTATACTGTGAGCCTGAGAGGGAAGCAGTCCCAGAAGCGATAACAGAAAAGCCTTGATTTTTGTTAAAAGTGTTATTCAGGAATATCCAAGAAGTCCTGTCAGTTCCAGCCAGGATTTCAACAGTAGGCCCATGGTTGCGAAAGAAGATGTTCGACTCGAACTGTAAGGTGAGAGGTTCGTTTCTATACCCATTGTTATAACACCATATGGCTCCCTTCTTGTTCCAAGCGAACGTACTGGCAGTGACGAACAAGCTTAGAGACATACCCCTATATTGGCCCTGGATATAGAGACCCCGGTCTCCACTGTTTGTGATACTGGTGTTTACAATGCGGATGGTGCTCTTGGTGCCGGTGTGAATATACATGCCCTGAAGAAGTGATGCGTTGATGGCACAGTTCTCAATTGTAAATTCCTTGGAGCCTAAGTGCATAGGACTTATTACAATTCCTTGCTTGTTCTGTTCTAGATTTATTGAGGTGATCTTGACGGACATTGATACCACGCGGCGCAAGTTTTATTCCGAATTCCTTGGAGTTGGTAATGTCCGTGTCAGTAATGCTAAGAGATTTTAACAAGTTTCCTCCAATCAGGACACCGCCTTTGAGGCTGTTGGTAATCTTAGATCGAGCTATGTTGATCTCTCCTCCAAGGTAATGAACTTGCTCACTCTCTATTAAAAATGGAAAAAAAAGACAACTCAATGTAAATGTAAATAGTCGAAGATCCTTTCCGATCATTAAGAAGTGTACCTAGTTATGTCTTTCTATTTGGCCTTGATACGATGTTCCTAAGGTAAACGAAGGAATTCTGGCAAGAAGGGTGATGTCGTAAATTAGGTAGCATATATCTAATTTATAAAAAGTGGCCACTTGCGAAGCATTCCGATCGGCTAAATTCTGTTTCATTTACGATGGAAAATCCCTGTCATGGAAAGCCACAAACATACGATCAAAACTGCAGTCTCTCGCAGGTTGGGTCATAGCCTAGTTGGAAGCAAGGGCTGCACGAACAGATAAACAGGAATGAAATATGCGGGGAGGAATTTGGTGCACGACGGTGTACCAATTAAAGATGAAGTCGGGGCTTCAATGGGTAGACATTGTTTGCATTTGTTAAGATTAAAAGAGATATATGAAAGGAATAAATCAACAAATAATGACTAACCTTTTACTGTATACACCAGGAAGTTGATTGCGAGATTCCATGCTGTAGCGCTTGTAGAGATCAAACACAACCGACGATTTGTTCGAGTTAAAGACAGGACGATCCTGCCACGGTAAGGACTCGATCTTCCATGGAGAACCAACTGATGTATTAGCACCATCGTACACGTGCAAGAAATGGGAGTAATGATACGAATGAGGTATAATACAGATCCTGAATGACGAGTTTGTAACCGGGCTCTGTCTCTATTATATGCTGACACCTCAGTGTTGAAGCTATATTCCAGTCTCTCTAAAGTAAAGTGGAATACTTTGTTGGCCAATAGGAACGTTTTGTTCTCTGAGCAGGCGTGGAAGGTCTTGTAGACATCTGGGCTCGACAATACAGCAGAGAAGAAGTATTTAGTTTATCCCAGGTACTCTCGAAGTAAACAAAACCATTGACGTCGTTTCTTGTCAAGTTTGCGTCTGTTAGTGTTAGGGAAGGAGAGCGTGACAGAACTCCGTGGGATTTAGTGTGTGATATGATAGAGTGGGGCATCAAGGACTGGTTGTGAAACAAGCTCTGATATACCACTTGTACGCCAATACCCACTGAATTGTTTATGAATACGTTACTTATATTATGATGGAAGAAATCAACTTTGAAAGCTGCACCAGGAATTTGGATATCAGTACGATATGCAAACCCAGCATCGTGTATTTCCAGGTGATGTAACGAACTTTTATGGTTTGACATTGCCAGATGAAGCCCGACCCAGTAGTAATGCTGACAGTAGACTTGCACAGTATATCCCCGACAGGTAGGTCCGTAACTCCAGGTATTAGCACTGCAATTCATTATATCGCTATCAATGTTCCCATCGCAGACAACGTTGTGGACGAAGCCAGGCTCTTGTGCAGAAGGAGAATGTATTCTGTACTGGTAATAGTACAGATCGAGTTGTTGGCAAATTATTCGTCCTTCGTTTGTGAACGATCTTCCGTAAGGCAAACACATCGGCCACCATGTATCGTTGACCAAAAACTCCACTCTTCCTTCCCAGGGTCCAGTTCCTCTACCTAGACGGAATCCTCCTTGATGTTGCTTCTTCACAAATCTCACTTTTTCATTTTCAGTTCCATCGACAATAAGTTTACCTTGTACAACCATGGCTGACCTGGAAGGAAACTCTAACGTGACATTTTTCGGTATGACCAACGACCCATTGGTCAGGATAATGATGTCATCTCGAACTTCGTAAGGTGAGTCAGCGCTTGACAAGGCCAGTGATCTATCTACGATTCCACCAATACTTGCACCTCTCAGAAAGCAGGATGGTCTTGGTACACTGATACCTATTGCACTTGTCTTGTTTGCTGAAAGAAGGTACGGTAAGAAATCCACTGGAGATAATTGAACCCTGTGTTGAAAGTCAAAAATTCTGTCCACGATTTCGCATTCTTTTGTTGTTCCCCACCAATTAAATTTAGCGTCAACAACTCGCCGGTGATCATGACGCAATGTGGAGAGCTGGAAAGCGAAGTCTGAGTTTTCCAAAATGTTTTCGCGCAAAGTGAAACTACCTTCTTTAAGAACAATAACTGCACGAGTTGTCGAGCGTCGAAAGAAAGCTGGAAAAAGGTCTTTTGTGGCAACTTCGTTGTCTTCAAAGGTATTATTTGTCATGATAGCAGAACGCGTTTCAGGGAACGAACTGTAGTCAATGTAAAGAATGTTTTCAGCGCGGTTCTTCGTGAAGACGTTTTTGTCTATTTTCACGTTAACAGGGTTACTTTTGTAGTTTGCACCACAGTTGTTGTTGTCGATCAAAGTCATTACTTTATCCGTGTTGTTCATGAACGTGTTTGATTCAATAACCGCTTCTAGGCCAAGAAAACCGGTGCAGAAAATGTAAAATGCATTAACTTTGTTCTCTTCAAAATTGTTGTTCCTCACGATAGTCTCTACTCTTCTCGGTTTCAAAGACGACGAGCTCCAGGTGCAAGAGTCTGGAGACAAGAAGATGCCTCCTTTGTTGTTTCGCATAATCTGGTTCTTCGTTATTGCCATGGTAACGTTAACCGCTGACTCGCTCCAGTACTGGCACTCAGGGCCTAGCTTGACTCCGTATTGAGTATTGCCGGTTATTGTGCTCTCTTCCAGACCAAAGTGCGTGAATTGATGTCTTGGTGGGGCGTTCCAGTGGGGACTTCTGACATCGAACAAGCTTATACCATACCTCAAATTGGATTTTGCCGTGCAATTAAAGAACTGATGAACTCCCGCCTGGTTTGATATGCAGCAACCGTCTTCTTTGTTGTTTGACAAGTTAGAAAATCTGTAGTTGGACGACACTTTGCCATCGTAAATCTTAACCCCACTGTGTGTGTTCAAAACTGCAGTGATGTTTCGGAATTCAACCTCACCGACACCATTAGTGATTGCAAATCCGTTGTAAGCGTTTTTAGTGAACGCGGAGTCCGTAACGTTGCTATTAAGAGCAGTGCGCCGAAGATACAATCCATTGTAAACATTTCCTTTGGTAGACAGTCCGTGAAGATTACATGACAAGAAACTGCTGTCCAAGATTCCAAGACCGTTGGCGCTGTTGTTAATGAAGTGGGTATCGGTGGCTGTTATTGTTCCAGAGATACGTTCAGCAGTCATACCTTCTCCTTTATTTCGAAAGACATAAGTTGTGGAAATAGTTGTCTTTCCCGTAAAGTCTTTTAAGGTGATGCCTTTCCCTCGATTATCATTAAATGTGCAGTTGGAGATCTCGAGAGAGGAAACATCTAAAAAATAACAATCATGATTAACGTTACAAATATCGCGCACTTACTTCTTTTTTTTTGTGGGGTCGTTTTTTGAGACTTTCTATAAAAAGAATGAACTTTGCCTTTATCTCCCATTGACGATCAAAAGTGCGCGGTCAACAAGCTGCGATTTGACAAGAGCTAACATATCTACCTGTCAAAGGAGCAAAACTCTCTCAACTCTCTCTTGCTAATTTGAGCCCCGGGACAGGGGAAAAGAAGATTTTCGACACCATTCGGGAAACCCTTTCCCTACCAAAACATGCGATTTTCCGTACCCTAAAAACAGAAAAAGCAGATACCCTAGTTCGAAGCAGATCCTATCCAAGAGCTTTGGTTTGTGTTTACATTTGAAAAGGGCTCCAAATTCTCGATGATAATTAAATTGAACATGATACAATAGTTTCTTTCGAGAATTCTTTCTTTAGTATGCTTCAGGGATTTCAGCTGACTCAGATGCAGTGCCAGTGCACTATAGTGTTGGCGCAATTGGTGGCCCAATTCGTACGAGTGTTTACACTTTCCTCATCTTGCGTTTGATCAGTTGCAGAATTTCGGAGTAGCTTGGAAGTGATCACGGTGTTTAATCTTCAATCGCAGGAAAACTATAAAAAGTTACGCAACAATGTATTTGTAAACTGTACAATGGGATACCCGTATTTACTCGAATATTAATTTTTTATCGCGGTGCTTATTCGAGGGCGGCGCTTATTTGAGGGCGGCGCTTATTTATAATTGGGACGCCACAAAGAACAACTCTTTAACAGTAATTAAAAATAGCGTGTTTTCATTGTCAGTATTCGTCTCTTGTTGAAGAGAGAATTGGCGCTAGCTGTCCTGGCAAAGCTCGCGGCCTTCATGATCACAACTACGTATGGTAAGAATGTTGGGTAAAAAAACTAATGCGCGAGCAGTAAAAGAATCCCTTTGAACTGCAAAACATCGCTTTTTATGGAAAGAAATGTCCAAGTTTGTTTTGGTGTTGCACAATAGTGCTGTTTTTATTAAAACGGAATTTCTCGAATAAGCGTCGCATCGGGACTGCAGCGCTTATTCGGGGGCGGCGCTTATTAACTTTTTTGTCCCAAATGCGGCGCTTATTCGAGGGCGGCGCTTATTCGACTAAATACGGTAGAGGATTAAAATTCAATACAACGGATTGTTTTGAAAATTGCGACTGGACAATGCAAAACTTATCCGAAGCGCGTTCTTCCTACCTTGATCGTCCGTGATAAGGAATATCAGTCTGGCATCTTTGCTCCCCGCACTGAATCGAAATCTTATGTAGAGTTCGTGACCAGAGCTTGAGGATGGCGTGACAGCCTGATTGGCACCTGTCCACTGGTTCACAAGCGTGACTTCAGTGTCGTTTTTAGTGTTTCCGTCGTGGACGTGAAGCTCAAACTTTTCACCGGTCAAGGATTGATAATGCACGGACAAATGGCGCCCTGGCTGAGTTCTAATGATCTATGGAATAAAAGTTAGAATTGACTTTCTATTAACTAAACAACGATAAAAGTCATTATTTTGCAAAGTATAAAATTTTTAAATCAGTCGAAGTGTACCTTTAAGTTATAGTTAACCTTATGCAGAAAAACGCAGAAAAACACCAGACAGGTAATAAAAAAACAAATCCATTGTCAAGATTCGGAAAGACAGCTCTCAGGGATACTTGAAAAATTGAGGCTAAACTTTTCAAGATGAGCACTTTCGTGACGTAACGCTAACATAACCCTCTTTGCCAACTAAAGATCGCCTCAAATGATGCCCTTTTAAATGCGGAAGCCGTGGCTTAAAAATGGATCATGTTTAGTGGTTAGTGCATATAGTTCAAAACGACTGTCGACATGCCTTGATCTTACGAATACTTCTGAAGTGGTTAAAAGAAAAAAACTTTTTTGGTGCGGGGTGGGAGGAGGTTATTTCTGAGGGAGGCATCCTGTCACACTTTGCGGGGGGATATAAAATGAAACAGCGCTAGTTTACACAACAAAGGTCTTACCTTGGCGCATTCAACATTCGTTCTTGCTTTACCAAATGCTTGAAAAATGATTGGAAATGTGATAGCATTCACATCTACAGTGCAAAAATCCACGGGATCAGGCACTACTTCGCTATATGATAACCCGTCTCCGCTTGTTGTGTTATCCACTGCTGTGTTCTCAATCTTAATTGCCTTTGATCTGCCTTTTATCCGGATGCCCGCAAATCGGTTGTCTCTCACACTGCTATCACTAATGGTCAGCGGAGAACTTATGTTGTCGGACGTCACTCCATATACAGAGCTCTTTACTGTCACGTGGTCAAGATTGGGCAGGTAGTTGCTGCCCTTTATCGCTTCGTAAGCCTGAGATATGTCCACGTATTGAAGAGATGAAGACTTTTTTGAACTGGAAAAGTCGATCCCCTTCCAGTAAACTTTGGTTGAGAGCAACTTTGCCAGACTGTGACATTCTATTCCAATATCCCTCCGGTGATCTAAAAAATAGGAAAGAGAGATATTTTAGCACAGCGTACTCACTCAGAACAAAACAATAATATCGTGTTCTATGTCACAATGAATTGAACTTTCATTGCGGTTGGTTGCATGAGCTTTGTCGTGCTCTACTGCGAAAATCAGACTGTTTTAGATTAGTTTAAGTTTGGTTGACCAGCATTTTTAGCCAGCATCAAAAACTCGGTTGAAACTTAACATTTGGTTTCATCGTGCTTTTCCTATCCACCGTAAAAAAAGATGGCGGCTTTACATTTTACCACGATACCTTGCGAACCTAACACAGCCAATAGGATAATCGAAAGCCATATTTTTTCTTCAAAGTACATTCAAACAAATCAACTTAAAACATTATTTCTCAATAGAAAAAGAAGATGGTCGAAAAAGTGAGACCCACGGCATTTTCGCTGCCAGATCTCAAAAAGTCTCATTGACATGAGTATAGAGGGAATAGGCATCAGAACATTTATAAGTTTTATCTTGCCAGTAGACTCCTGTTCTTACTAATTATAAGTCACCTCCTTTCCTGTTTGACTCACCGCAATTCTCAACTCCGATTCCCGGATGTTTGCACATTAGTAAACTCTTCTCAGTCCCCTTGCAGTCCACTTCGTCCAACCAAGTAGGCCCTGTTCCCCCGCCATGTGTGTAGAACGTTTTGGCTCCCAGAAAACCGAGCTGTCTGCAGGCAACCTGTGTTCAATGAAAACAAAATGAGCATAGCCGTCAAAACAACAAATCTACACCGAGGGGAGGGGGTTCATTTGCCCGCCTGATATGATAATGGGGGGCTTGTGTTAGCCCTCGTTCACCAAATTTGTGTAACCTGCAAAATTAATTAACCGTTGGCACGGATGTCAGCATACAAATTCCCCTTACTGATCTCGGCACTTTAGTTCTTACAGCAGTGCTAAGGAGTATTTGTAAAATGTGTCTTTGTTTAATTTTATACGTTTCTAAATGACATTAATTAAAAATGTAAAACTAAATGCAAGGCTGCCAGATCGGGAAAGCTAAAAAGGCTATTAAATTTCAAAAACTAACCTTCTTCAGGGGCTGCAAAAAGCTAAGTAATTACATATTTTTATAAGCGTTAAGTCAAATTTTGTAACCCTCTATTAATTTCCATTTTAACTTAGCTTTTTTGCGTGAGTTTCTTTAGGTCAGTTTTGTCTAACCGAAATATTTGGCAACAAAATTAGCCTTTTTTGCTGTCCGATCAGCCTTACATTTGGTTTTACGTTTAATTCAATACATCCTCGGAGACCCAGGGGCGGTAAGTGGGGCGAAACGAAGGAATAAACCGGGCAGAAATCGTAGCGACGAAAGTTTTCAAGAACGGCACGAAGTGCCCCATCCTCGGAGACCCAGGGGCAGTTAGTGGGGCGAAACGGAGGAATAAACCGGGCAGAAATCGTAGCGACGAAAGTTTTCAAGAACGATTTCTGCCCGGTTTATTCCTTCGTTTCGCCCCACTAACTGCCCCTGGGTCTCCGAGGATGATCTACGCCAAGATCCGGCATCACTTCGCTGCCGTTTGTGCAAGTGGGCCTTACATTATTCAAGAGGTAATATTATTAAATTTAAACGTGGATCAATACTGTATACCTCATTGATCCATTCTCTATTTCTCTTAACCTTCATGTTTGATATTGCAATCTAATTGTAAGGAGAAATTAGACACGAATCACGCATTCCACTCACCTGAGCATCTTTTATGTCAAACGAATCACGGCACACAGTTCCCCATTGTCCTCTTACAAAAATCTCCAGCCGACCAACACGGTAATTTTTCCCGCCGCTAAGACGAATTCCATCATTGTAAGGTGCTGTGACGTTCAGATCGTCCACATTCACTGATAGGTTCGTTGGTATTTTGCTGAAGACGATTCTGCCATGCGAGTTTCCTTTCGCTTGCAGGGAACCTTTAACTTGCAAAGCAACTCCAGCTTTAAAGTGCAATTTGACTCCAGGCTGTATAGTTAGAGTGGCGTTCTCAGCTACAACAAGGTCTTGAGATACGACATAAGCTGATCCGTTTAGTGTTAGAGTCGTATCGACTGTGATATCTCCTCCGAGACTTGCGCTTTCGACGCGTTGCATGACAAGTAGCAACAGAAGCAGGTAAATAATTCTACGTATCACTGGTGGATAATTTTCCATCACTGAGAAATAAGCTGTGGACCGCGAAAAAAAAGATAATATCGTTAGCGTTGTCTTATCAGATCAGTGATGGTCCCTTCTGGTTAAAGTGTCTAAAGAATGTAAGAAGTGTGTATTCTTATACGTTTCTTTACGTCAGTGACCCAAGCTGTTACACAACTTGTGTTGACATAAGTTAGCTCTTTTGTTGAAAAAGTAAACAAACATTTCAAGTTTTTGTTCTGACATTACAGTACATGTGTGCTTTTAATTTAATGTTTATCCGAAGACGGGTGTTAAGTAGCTTTAGGTCGAACGGCGGAGGGGAGGGGGGTGTACGGTACTCCTATTTTTTAATGCTCTAACAGAAGGGCTGTCGAGTGCAACCCTAGCGAGTGTGATTTTGGATTTTTCGTCAGTTTATTAGTTTATTAATGTATATTTAGGGTATCTATTCGCCAGAGAAATTTCAGCAAGACAACTTGTCACATGTCATATTTAGTTCACATGTTTTGAAATTGTTTACATTCGCTGTTTTCACCGTTCCCATAATACATCTTGTTTACCCCCCAAAATTTTTGCATAAGCATTGTTTTCAATTTCTCTTGGGATTTACAATGACGTACAATCGTCCCAAGAGAAATTGAAAACAATGCTTATGTAAAAATTTTGGGGGGTAAACAAGATGTATTATGGGATCGTGAAAAAAGCGAATTGTGGAGGGGCATTCATTCCCCTGTTCCAGAGATAATACCCTTATAAAAAGTTAAGAGTGTGTCCGTGAGAGAACAGGGCAGAACCAGGCAACAGGTGATACAGCTCAAATCACCGATTTCGCCCAAACTTAGCATAAATGTTGGGTATGGTGAGCTATTCACTGTGGCAAAACACCAGCTCAAAATATTTTATTCCCTTCAAGTTATGACACCTTTTGCAAAAATAGTCATTTTTCACTAATTTATGCATATTTAATTAGCTGACTTTGATTGACCAGTTCCACAAGAAAAATAGACTTCTGAAAATAAAATTCACTGCATTATATTCTGTGGTTATTAGGCTTTAAGTACAATAATTCACTTCAACCGTCCGATTTGATTTCTTCTCCTCAAACGGTCTTTTGGAAGGTACACATTTCGTACTGTTGGAAATAGCCTTTAACTAGTGCCCAATATCTCCCATGAGCAACACCTTATATACATTATTCTTACATGGGTAATGAAATCCATCATTAAACTTCACAAAAATGCCACAAAATCTTTGGGGACTTCAATATTTTATTCGTACTGAGGAGCTAAACACACGTGACTTAACGATTTCTTGCTGTTTCATCAAAATTCACCGAAACACAGAAGCCATTTATTTGCCTCAATTTGGCACAAAATCGGTACGAAATAGCTAATCAAGCATACATCTATCGATAACAATCAAAATATTGGCGAAGAAAAGGCAGTTTGGGCATTTTTCGGAGCGTTTTCAGAGCCATATAATTCGGCAATGTTGTGATAGCAAATGTAAAAATAGCAGCGAAAGATTTTCTTCACAAGTTCGCTCAATTCAACATTTAGGCACATCAAAGTTAGGAAACAAGAAAGTAATACTACATACATGCCACTTATCGACACTCAGATGCTTTCTTTTGAAGAATTTGTTCTTCCTCGCTGCACTTCGATCCTTCGATCGATCTCAATTGACATGTACTGTTGCTTTGAGGCGCGCTGAACTTAGCCAATGCATCGTGGTTCATTCTTCGTGAAACGTGTAAACAGGTTGTCAATAAAGTCATTTAAAGAGCTGTTCAAAGTTCATGGAAGGACACTTCTCTCAGCCAGTTTGCATGAAATAAATGTAACTGGAAAATAAACAGCGGCCATCTTGAATTTCTACCTTTGAGCCTGCCGTTTCAGTCAGCGGTACGGCCGTTCTAGTCAGGTACGTTATGTATGGGGAACTATTATGTCCCCAATATAGTAATTAACTCTATACTCTACTTGCTCTACTGCTTGATACTATACTCTACTTGCTTCATGTACCCTACTCGCTTGATGTATTCATTTGCTTTTCCTCCGCGAATGTTCGTTTTCAGGTAGAATGCGTTTGTGATGAAAATGAGAATATTTTAAATTTGGCGTAGGGAAAAAATTTCCTCCGCTACAGCTTGATGTGTATACCGCAATGTGATGCTGAACGAACTCTATGGTGCTTACCATTTGTTCGAGAGAACCGGTTGGAATGACCACTGAAAAATGGAAAGGCTTCTTTCCAAAATTAGCAAACCAACCGAAATAGATGTCGCTTACCATTTGTAGCTCAGTTTCCTGTTATTTTTTTTTCCGTTGGTGGGAGACCTGATGCATGGGAGACTAGAACTGGGAACTGAACCTTGCAAATAGTAAGAAAATTTCTGATGTTCCGTCAATTTCCAAAGAGATTCTCCGGAAAAAATACTGTTCCATTTGACTTTCACCGAAACAGAGTTCTTGATTTTTCAGGGTGCCACCCTGAAGAAGGCAGTATTGCCGAAACGTCGGAGCAGTTTTATACCGCCATTTAGCGTCATTTTGGAACACAAACAATTATTTTGATTTGGTTGCCGTGCATGCCAACCGTTGAACAGAAAAATCAAGAACTCTGTTTGCAAGGAATTTCCGGGGTTTTCGGTTGAATGGTTCGCATTTCGGAAAGTCAACGGGCGCTTTCCATTCGACCAAAAATTTCGGGAATTTCGAAACAAGAGCGAATGGTACAGAAATTTCCTGGGAAAGTTTCGAGAAAATCCGGAAAGTGTTGACTTTCCGAAATACGAACCATTCAACTCAAAATCCCGGAAATTCTAGGAGCAAAATCAAATGGAACTGAAAGTTCCCGGAAATTGTTTTCGAAAATTTTGGTCTACCCGAGTGCGAGGTTGTCCTGTTTTCCGGAAATTTTGGAAAAACAACCATTTTATACTCAGCCCAAGTTCCTTCGGCAGAAAATTTAGCGATTTGTGCAGCAGAAAGCAGCTACATGTGCTTAGAAAGCATTCTTGAAACTCCAAATAAAAAATTAAGGTTAACTCGTTTTTTTTTTCGTTGTTTTCTTGCAGGCGGCAGCAAAGAAATGTACAAATATTTATAACACGCGTTCAGGCTACGCCATTGTTTTGCTCATTAAACTTTTTGAGTTGGCGACGTTTTCGTTGCTTGTGTGGCTTTTGAAAGGTCCCTGTATTCGTGGCCACGATGTTATTAATGGCGTTTCTTCAGTGCTCGGAATGCTTTTTATTAATCGGGCGGGGCCTGGGCCCGATTCATAATCTGTGTCAGATTTTGTCGTTTTTTTGTCGGTAAATCGTTCCAGAACCTCGCGGCCCACGAAGAATGAACCACGATGCATTGGCTAAGTTCAGCGCGCCTCAAAGCAACAGTACATGTCAATTGAGATCGATCGAAGGATCGAAGTGCAGCGAGGAAGAACAAATTCTTCAAAAGAAAGCATCTGAGTGTCGATAAGTGGCATGTATGTAGTATTACTTTCTTGTTTCCTAACTTTGATGTGCCTAAATGTTGAATTGAGCGAACTTGTGAAGAAAATCTTTCGCTGCTATTTTTACATTTGCTATCACAACATTGCCGAATTATATGGCTCTGAAAACGCTCCGAAAAATGCCCAAACTGCCTTTTCTTCGCCAATATTTTGATTGTTATCGATAGATGTATGCTTGATTAGCTATTTCGTACCGATTTTGTGCCAAATTGAGGCAAATAAATGGCTTCTGTGTTTCGGTGAATTTTGATGAAATAGCAAGAAATCGTTAAGTCACGTGTGTTTAGCTCCTCAGTACGAATAAAATATTGAAGTCCCCAAAGATTTTGTGGCATTTTTGTGAAGTTTAATGATGGATTTCATTACCCATGTAAGAATAATGTATATAAGGTGTTGCTCATGGGAGATATTGGGCACTAGTTAAAGGCTACTTCCAACAGTACGAAATGTGTACCTTCCAAAAGACCGTTTGAGGAGAAGAAATCAAATCGGACGGTTGAAGTGAATTATTGTACTTAAAGCCTAATAACCACAGAATATAATGCAGTGAATTTTATTTTCAGAAGTCTATATTTCTTGTGGAACTGGTCAATCAAAGTCAGCTAATTAAATATGCATAAATTAGTGAAAAATGACCATTTTTGCAAAAGGTGCCATAACTTGAAGGGAATAAAATATTTTGAGCTGATGTTTTGCCACAGTGAATAGCTCATCATACCCAACATTTATGCTAAGTTTGGGCGAAATCGGTGATTTGAGCTGTATCACATGTTGCCTGGTCCTCTTATGGACACACTCTTAAAAACTAAGGGTAAAGAATTTAAAAACTCAGGGCAGAAGCTTGATGAGGAAGAAAAGAATGCATGGCAGATATAACTCATTGTACTGAATAATATGGTTGAATATAAACCAAGTGTGCGCGTCGAGTCGATTCCGGATGTGCAGTAGTTATATGGCAAATCATTGAAATACAGTAAAATGAGGTCGGTTCATGAGTTATCATGCAGCAAGCCCCAACTCCAAATGAAGGGGCAAGTACTCGGAACAACACTACCCTTGCATTGGTAGCATTTGACCGATTAATGATATAATGCATTAATGCGGTAGAAACTCTAATTCAGTTTATCTAAGCTTGAATTTCCGGTTAAAATTACAAACTGAAGTTAGGGCCGAATCGCACTAGCGGACAAATTTTGTAACAAATGGTAGATTTCATCATTAATGAGTCACTTGTTGCAGAACACAAGTGCGATTACGTTTTTCGAGACCTACAACTTGTCCAACATTTTAGGAAAACAAAGAAGCAGCTGTCTTATGATTGGTCCGCGTTGCACGCGCGATACATTTTGTCAAACAATTGCAAAAACAAGTGCGTACGACTTGTTGGACAAGGGCAAATTTTGTCAAAACGGACAAATCATCAAAGGGGCCGAAGTCCTGCCTCGAGGCAGGACATTTCATGACAAGTCGCATTCCCATGCCCTCGTAATGCCAGATAACAATACGTTGTTGATTGGCTATTGTGTTTGGCCCAAACTGGACCTAATAACAACACGCACACCAAAATGTTTGCGATAGTATGCACCGTGATGTGGCTCTCACTATCATAATTCAGCCGCAAAATCTTTCCGCGATAGGCAAGGCATGTTTATAAGCGAAGTATTTGCCCAATGTAAGAATGAGAAAAGAAAAAGTTATCTTGAGACGACTCATTATTCCACTGCATGAGAACACGCGTGCTCTAAATGCAAATTTTTTAAGAATTTTTTTACCGCGTGGTACTGCATATTAAATGTTTGCCCAAGACGGCCGTGCTGAGAAATGTACAGGGATGCCAGAAGCACGTGCAAAGCTATTGTACTAATAATTTCACCTTTTGTCCTCTTCAAGATGTCTCTGACTTGTCGCGACAATTTTGTTTTTGTCAAAAATGTCATGACATTTAAAACTTGTCCGCTAGTGCGATTCGGCCCTTATACTGAGCAATTCCAAAGGTCTTTTAACATACTCACCGGGCACGGTTTCTACAAACAACGTCCCTCCATGATCTAATTAACTACATCTAAACAGTCTTTATAGTGAAACGTGTTTAACAATTGTTTTCTCCTGACCTTTGGTTGTAAGGTCACGGTATTAATATATACCTTAAGGTATTAATGATATTTGTCTAAGAAGTCATTTCTGACGTCATAAATGCCACAACAGTCAAGGACCCGTTTGCTGTAACGTTGCACGCTTCGCAGCACCTTTCATCACGATTGCACAACCTCTTCTAGATATAAGAAGATTCCAATTGAAACAGACCGCGTCCGGACGACACTTACAAGAATCGTTTGCAAAGATTTCAGCCTGAAAAGCGACCTAATTAAATGCGAATTTTTTGTGCTGTTTTTCTTAGAAATTTATATTGCAGGCAGTTCCGTTTTTTGACAATCGTGAAAGGAAAAATCTTGCAAGCCAACAGTAAATTTCAACAAGTCATAGTATTGTAGCTTTTTAAAAAAAAATTATCATGTACTTCTCAAGATGCAGTTTTGAAAAAAAAATTGCGACAGTATCGGTATGATGTTTCCAAAGCCTGATCAAAAAGACAGTAGATCTCGGCTGTATAAAGCCCGGGGTACAAAGTCGTCGGCTATCCCTTCTCTTTTCATTGGAACCTTCAGTACTTTTATGACTTTTGCCCGGGAAAGCGCAGGGAAAGCGCGGGGAAATTTAACCCTCAAAGTTCGGTACCCCAGTATTAGAATTCGCGAAGACAATTACAGCTGGGCGAAGTGTGACAAGATAAAATGTTTACAAGTGTAAAAAGGAAAAGAAAACCTTAAGCTTTTTAAAAACCTTGTTACTAACAGTAAAAATCGCATTAAAAACTTGTAACCTTTGACTTTTCCATATTTTGTTCAGGTTAACACGGGACACCTTTGTGTTTCGGTACCCCCACTGAATGTTTTACAATTTAAGTTTAAAATGATAAAATGTTACTATACAAAACAGAAAAAAAACCAGAGAGAACCAAACTCGATAAACTTACTAATTTTGATGCACTATATAGTCCCTCTGGTTCAAACGCGAGAACTATTCTCTTGCATACCGTCAGTTCAGAATGAAATGGCCGCCCTCACTTTTTCAGTTCGGAAATGTTTCATTATTTAGCAATTAACGCGGAATTTTTGTGTTTAGCCACCTGAGGCACGTACTCAACAAATCCTCTCTTTCGCGTGTAAACTGACCCACTCGGAAATGACGATTGTTTTGCCATTAAGAGGAAAACTAGGAAGTATATCAAATATAGCGGAAATTAGGGATATATTAAACAGACAATAAATGGTCCTATTAGTACAAGCTCCTCTTGTCCTACAATACCGCAAACAAAGAAAGATTTTATAAAATCCACTTTATAACACTTGGGCCTATCTTTAGAGTGACACTTATACTGTAACCAGGAAGGTTTATATCCGGGTTCTCCCCAAATAGATACCAATACTTCTATCGCCACGCGGAACTGCATGATTTTCAAACATAACATTACATTTAGGCCAATTTAATTCAGTCCAATTTTTTATTCGACTTTGCAAAATGCCTCTTACATTCCTCGGCCTTATGATATCAACTAGTTCCCAGGATCCACACCTGCAAAACTTGCCCGTCTACCCGTGAAGACTTGGAACTAGTCACGCGATCAAAACATGACCCGGCAATTCGAGAACAGTCGATCGATGCCTTCGAAAACATCTCGATTTCTTGGTAAATCATGTTCCTGAACTTTCCAAATGCAGTGATGGCCTAAAAGGAATTGTAAACGAAATGTTTCCAAGAGATCTGAGCGGTTCGGCATGGTCGTACGACTCGATCTTAGCGCGTTTTTACAGCCTTTTGTTCACGATGGCCGATCTGTAAACAAACATTGAAGGATTTCCAAGATCGCGAAGTGATTGAAATGATGTTTGATCCAGCTTCCACCTATTTTCCTCGTAATGCATCAACGACGGCCGTTCCAGCGGACGATATTGTTCCAAACTTCTGCCAAAGGATATTGTATGGGACGATTAACAACAGGTAAGATTTATAGACAAAACTGCGATTCAACTTAGCTGCCGAAGCTTGCATCGAGTAAAGACAGTAAAGCTGCCTGCTTCCTTGCTTATCGTAATTGTTGTTGTTTATTCCTCTGCCGTTCCAAGCTAACAAAAAGGACGAGAAAAATGTAGGGTACATTGAACGAGATTCGAACAGAGAATAGACAGCAAGCATGACAATAAAAGGTGATTGCCTCAGACAGTCCTATCGTACGAAAATCGCTCTATGGCAACTTACTATGTAAACAACAAAGTGAAAGTTTATAGCCGGAAGTCCGTCCGCAGTATCCATAGTTAGTTAACTATGCAGCATCAGAGTATTCCGTAACAGAATCGATCGCTCAGCAGGGGCGGATCCAGGATTTTTCAAAGGGGGGTGGCTGTTTACCAAAATTTTTGTTTACTATATTGTTCAAGCCCCGTTTGTTTTTTATGGGGGAGGGGGGGGGTTTCGGGCTTTCAGGCATTTTTTTGAAAGTGGGTGTGCAGATGATTTTGGGTCTGAGGCCCACATGTAATGGAGGCGAAGGCTCCATCCCCCTAGGGGGGTCTGGGGGCATGCCCCCCTCAGAAAATTTTGAAAAGCTGAAGCCTCTTAGACGTGATTTCCGCGATTCTGAGCAGCTTTATACAGCTGTCAATGTAAGTTATTAAACCACTGTTTTTCCTTGATAATTTGGCAAAATATTCTTTCTTTAACTTACCTTGAGTTATATTTTGGAGAAAAAGTCTAGTTCTTATGAAATGAACAGTGATTGAAATTTAAACTTGACAGGCCAGGAACTTACAGGAAAGAACAGATATGCGTTTTTTTGCTCACCCACGTGCGTGAAAATTTTTAGCCCTTGGCAAAGTGGCCTAGGGACAACTTTGGCGACTTTGCTTGCTTGTGAAATCGCTTCGATGCGAAAAAAAGCGGTACGAAAACTTGTTAAAAAAAGATGTAAATGGAGAAAAAAAATCATTCCAGCAAGGCTAAAACAACTCTTGAAAGTTTAAAGGAATCTAACTTTTTAAAATTATACACACATGTTTTGTTACATTAAGCCAGAAGTTCGTAAAACAGGCTGTCGAAAATCTCCTATTTTGGAGAAATGGCCTTTCTTAACTTTGAACGGCCACCTGACTATGAAAGGTGGATGGACATTGTCCTTATTTTCTATTTTAATATGTTTATTTTCATTTTTCTGGTGGATCAAGGGGGGTGGCTAGCCACCCAATCCACCCCCCCTGGATGCGCCCCTGCGCTCAGATATCTTCAGTATTGGATACTTAAAACTCTCAAGGTTAAGGAAAGGTGTATGACGCTTTATGCCACGATGATACATGAACGCTTTAAACGGTCTTTTGTCACAAACACAGCCTGAGGGAAGAGAGGGTAGCAATTATTCATTCAAGACTGCTCAGGCAGGGGGGTGGGGATGTTAGTTAGCTTAGCATTGAACGTGTAATGTACCCGGTAAGTGAAGCTGTATCAATCAATGTGATATCTTCAGTAAACGAAACCTGGAATGGGAGCCTGAAGCAAAGACAAGTTTACATAAAATAGTCTGTGTGTAGATGTAGGTGACACCCTCCTCGGTTGATTAGCAGTGAGCCAAGGGGGCTGCAGGCTCTCTGTTTTGCTTGTATTTGTTAAAAATTACAATCAACCATCTGTCAAGAGTTTGTTGTGGTTGTGAGGCAAGGTTGCTACCTTGCTGAGACGTTTGTGCCCCCTCCCCCCCCCCCTTACTGAAATTTCTAGTTCTGCCCCTGACATGTCAACCCTTGTCACTATTAAGGCCGATCTACACGGTATGATTTTGTCGCATGCGACAAGCTTACGACATGCCTACGACAGTCGTAGATGAGTTGTAGGTTTGACACAATTTGTGTTGTAGGCATGCGACAAAATCATACCATGAAGATCAGCCTCTATATATATACCCTTCCCTCCTCCAATGCCAAATATAGCCCAGAGTCAAAACACAAATAGCTGTGTAATAAAAATGCTTTTCTCTACAGTGCCATCAGGATTTTCGATGTTATTCTCGTTATACCAAACTTCCTCTTCCTGATGTTCCTCATGTACAGACTTGGAATGAATCATGTACGACTTTACAAAATAAGATGTCCTATTGTGAAGACTGTTTATTTCATGGTAGGTGCATGTATAAATGACAGAGTCGGTTGCATTGATAAACCAGGGTTTTCAAAATGATTTAAAGTAGCAGGAGATTATTTTGATAGTAGACGGCACCGGGGACCAGAGGCCCCCATCATGTGGGGGTATGGGGACTGAACAGGCCCAACAGCGAGGTACGGGGGCAGTGCCCTTGTTGGGGATCCAGGAGGCGAAGCCCTCGTGAGAAAAATGGATTTTGCGGTTTTCACACTAGCTGAAATTCCCTCTCCTCAAAGCAGTTTTATCAGTTATATACATGTAAGTCCCACTTTCTCCAATATCATGCTCAGAACTGACCTACTAGCATTCGGAGTAGCCGGCTCAGTATTCAGAATAGCTAGTGAAATGCCCTAGTTACTGGCAACCCTGATAAACAGTGATATAGGACATTTTAAAATGGAGACATTTAGGGGCAAGTGACCACCTTCTCACAGGCCAGGTACCAAAATAATCTGGTGTTTCCTTTAAAGATCTCTATGGGTGCTCCTCGGCCTGCTCTGGTCCCTTAAGAAACTTTTAAAGAGGGCCAATCATCATAAAATATCTAGCCCAATAACTGATAATTTAAAACAATTTATCTATTTTTGTGGTACATTTAATTGCAGTGGTGTCAATATTTTTAATAATTTACTTTTTTTGTAATGGGTGTACACACATATATACATACATGTACATAGACTTTATTTAAGTGTCGGGGTATTTAGCTAAATAGCTAATTGGGGACACTAAAATAAATAAATTATACAAATATAAAATATAAAAATACTAATTATTAATTATATAAATAGATATACAAATATAAAAATACTAATATTATATAAATAGACAAAAAAGCCCCCCCCCCCCAACCCCCTTAGTTCAGGGGGGGTCTGACCCTTCCGTTTCCTGTACCTTTTTCTCCTGCTTCCTTTTTCCATAGTTGTTCTTTCCTCTTTGACCTATTTCTTTTGCACAATATAACAAAGTGTGGTGATTTTTTTTTCAATTCATCCCTGTTCGCACCACCTTGGGGATCTTGTTTCTTTTCTCCCGCCTTCCACCCATTTTCTCGCGAGCTCCCGACAACCTGTGGAATTCCCATTCCACAGGTTAGGGTCTGGATCCGCCAGTGAATGGTGTTATGACCAAATTTATGCTGCAACCAACTTCACTTTATTATTATATTTAATATATGTTGTGTATTTGTTTCTTTCTACTTGTAGGTATTCTTTGTTTGCATTGTTGGTATAGTGAGGTGTTTTGTCTCAATGCTTTTGACATCCATCTTAAATCAACACCACAAGGACTCTCTGCCAACAAAGGTACTCTCCATTTTTTTTTAATATGTACATTTAATATATACAGTGTACCTCGATTTACCCAACCTCTATATAATGAAGTCCTCGACATAACGAACAATATTTTTCGTCCCAGTAATAGCAAAATGTATGGAAAAGAACCTAAATATAATGAAACCTCGATATAACAAACACATTTTGCCAGTCCTTTGGCCCTTTGTTAGCAGTTGTTATTATTTTTTTTTTGCTTGTAAATATCAGTGTCTTTAAAATTACATATTAATCTGATAAAATTATAGCTTCTTCTGAAGCTACACGTATTTAAATATTTTCTATTTTATTTTACTTTTTCCAGATTTTGTGGCTAGTTTTGGGTTGCTGCTTGTTAGGTGTGGAATTGAGTGTGATAATATTTGGAGTTTGGGCAGGTATGAAATGTTGGCAGTGATCCTGCAGTGCGACAAACCTCCTGAGTATAAATAAGGCCTTGCCAGGGGGTGGGGGAGGGGGGTCCGTGTCGCTTGACTAAATTTAAAAATCTGCCATGTTGCTGTTTTATCAAACTTCGCGTCGCTGTCAGTAGTAAAATTGAAGGAAAATTATTTGTCCTTGTCGGAATTTAAGTTTTTCCAAAAGGGTTGTCGTTTAATTGTCGCGATTTTCTTTTATGTGCTGTCACTACTTTTTGTCCATGTCGCTTGTCGGAATTTACCCTGTCAGGGCCGTATAAATCAAGGCTGTATGTTATAGTCATCCTGTAATTTAAAAAAAGAAATGTGATTAAGTGACAAATGCTATAATATATTTTGCTTTTATTCACCACAGGTAACATGCAAGATGGCAGAAAAGGTGTAAAAAGGGTCCTGTGTCTAGCGTCAATATGTGCTATAGCATATTCATCAGCACAGGTTTGTTTCTTGTGTTGATCTTGACATGGTTACGACGAGTTAACCCCATTTGCCATCATAATCACCATCATCATCATCATCATTGCCACTGCCATTAACCCCAGTCATTACATACTACTTATTAACCGAGAGTGAGGTCATTACAGGGGAATCTCAGACCGAGGCCTTGATGTATTGACCGAGCGATAGCGAGGTCAATACATCAAGGTCAAGGTCTGAGATTCCCCTGTAATGACCGAACGGACGAGGTTAATAAGTTATTTATTATATGGCCTTTAAGCACTATTCAAAAGAAGAGTATAATCAAGGGAAAAAACACTGGAGGTAAAACTTGCTCTCGCTCTCTGTGGCTCTCTTCGTCGCTCATACTAAAGAAGTATCGGTATGCTTATATTTTTCTTTAAGTTATTGAAAAGACAGTTATATTTTGTCGGCATTTTTTGTTGTTTTTGCCCCCTCGCTAGTAGCTTTTAACTCACAACTCAAAAAACCGTTGAGCCGAGAAAAATTTTCATAATGCCCGGTCATTACAAGAAAATAATGCCCGCTCAGCAGCCAATCAGAGCGCGCGTACTATTGTAGCCATATAATAAACCCACATTGTCATCGCCGTCATTATCATCATCATCGTCATCTCATCATCTCTCACCATCATCATCTTTTTCAATGTTAATGAATCAAACACAATTAAAAAGATACAGTGTTTCATCACTTTTTCAAACACTGCTAAGAGAGAAGGAACTTCAAGTTCTGGAAATGTGATGAAACATTGTCTTGCGTGTTTGTTAACCTTCTGAGTTAAACTCAAACTAGAGAGAAAACGGAGAAAACATAAGTATTGCTAACATTCTACTGTCAGTTACTCCTTTCATTTCAAAGCAAGTGATATAGACAGCAAGAGAAAAATCAAAAAGGGAAGTTTGTCAGTAAATGCAGGTGAACAAGGGATTTTTTGATCAATATAATTATTGATAAAGGTTATTCAGTTTACTATTCCTGCAGCACACAACTAAAGGCTTCATGCTCTAAATTACACTAATTAAAACACATTTTCTTTTTTACCCATTTGTTTAGGCCACCCTTGAGTTTGTCAGATGTCCAGGAATTAATGGCCGAATTTATGGTAAAGCAAAATATGATTTATATGGACATGGTGGATTGCTGTTCATGTCATCGACCTCACTGTTTTTGGCTATGGTAAGTAAGCCACAATCTATATGCACTTTAGGGGATGTAGTTCAGGTGCACTTTTTTCCCCTGAAAGGTGCCAATAACACGGCCTTTTGTAAGGATCCCCAATAAAATTCCGCGCCTCAAAAGCACAGAAGACGCTCAAAGGTGGAGTTGAAGAGAACTGGGAAATTATATATTAAAAACGCTCTTAGCTAGCAACTGTCAATAATTTAAGCAAGGGAGCAAAGTAACAAAAAGTAAAATAACAATACATGCAATATTTCAATGTGGTTCTTCCAAAAGCGTTTGATCCCAGTACCCTTCATCCCCACCGTTTTCTGTGCCTTTGAGGCGGGATAATTAAATCTACTGGGGACCCTCGAGAAGAGTTTGATTTCACCTGAACTTTTTCTTCCTTTCCGCCATTTTGAATAAATCCGGTGCGCGCGTGGACAAAGAAGTCTGGGACCAATTATTTCTTCAAATGCTATCCCATGGGAACTTTCGTCAGAATGCGGTTCAAATAAACAATCCCCATTAGTATTGAAGTACCCCAAAGGCGCCTGGATAGTTGAAATCTTGAACTTTTGTTTTGTTGAAGAGCTTCTTAATTTCTCTTTAATTTGTCGATATTTTGTTTTTCAAGGTTTATTTCGTCATCGTCATATTGCCTTGCACGAAGTTAAGAGAATGTTGCATTATACCAGGTAAGCTGGGCTGAAATTTGTTATGTGCAAAATAATAACTAGCAAATAGTAACGAACTTTCTTCCAAAAAATAATTATAGGACAAAAGATTATGCGACACTACCAAAGATTGACAAAGAACTGACAGGAAAGATTCCCCCGGGAAGACTTGAAGATATTCTGTCCCAAACTATGCACTGACAGTTCCTACTAGAATGCCTCGATTAAGGCACTGTTTACACGGACACGGTTTCATTTGTAACCGCATCGCTTTCGATGCGGTTACGCCTATCGTTTACACGGCGCCGATCGAGACCACTACTGAAACCGGGTCGTTTTGAAAACGCAGTCAAAAGTGGAGCGTTTTCAAAACGATACGGTTTCGTTGGACGTGTAAACGGTCAAAAACGACGAAACCGCATCGATTTGAAACCGGCAACGTATTTTGGCACAAATTGGCTGGCTCACGAAGGGTAAACATGGTGAAACACGCATAGAAAGCAGCGCTTGCTTATACAATCACATTCGAAAACAGTCGGAAAATGGTTAAATAGGTTCCGTGTAAACACTTCGAAACCGTGTCGTTTTCGATGCGGTTTCGAGGTCATGAAACCGTGTTGATTGATAACCGTGTCCGTGTAAACGTAGCCTTAAAAAGAAGCCTAATTTATTTTCCAAAACTATCATTTTCAAGTGCGCTCGTCAACCTGCTATTCAAAAGTTTATAAATGACGAAGAAACATTTGTGCGAATCGTGCCCGCGGCTCAATTTTACGTTCGCTTTCTAATTCTCCCAATGTTTTTCCAGGCGCTTGTTCTGATCAAGCTATCCAACTGCGGCTTAAGCCTGTGTAATTACATTTCCCTGTTGAGCTGTCTGTTTCTAAGATTGTTATTTTTTTTAATGTATGTGAATAAATTCTTGTTTCAGCGAGGAAGTCGTTTTACGTGTACTGTGCGGTTCTGTGCGTTGTCAATCTACTCCAGGGCTGTGCAAGCCTTTTGCTGTATGCAAGTGTTACAGAAAGTTTGTGGTAGGTAGAACACAGGCGACTAAAGCGTACAATAAGAGATTGTATGTACAGTATTAAAAACAGAGCGTACTATGAGAGTTGAAAATATTCCTTGTTTCCTTTCAAAAGCTACAACAAAGCTTAAAACCTTACCTGGAGCTCTTTTTGTCTTTCGAGTGCTTCTGAAAGCCATGCGCGCGATTTTTGTTTCAACACATCTTAAAGTCCGTGACAAAGGACATGTCAAAGGAAAACACACTGTTCCGGACAAATTGTTACTCGTGACGTTTCTTTGGTAAGTAAACAAGCGGGACACAAAAATATGTTTTGTTTCCACGCTGTGCAAACCAGGAAACATTGCGGTGTTGCGGATGCAAAATGTTTCTGCAAAAACCAGAAACATTTGTCGTGTCGTGGGCACAGACTGGTGTCTTAAACAAATGATACACGCACGGCTAAACGAGGAAACATTTGTGCCCACAACAATAATTAATGTGTCCTCGTTTGGCAGGGCCTTTTAAGAATACATTAAACTAGTTCCTTGATGCTTGGTGGGGCGTTTGTAATTAGACAGTTATTTGAAGTACACACCATCCCCTTATTTTTTTGATTTTCCAACCTTATATCTTCTTTTTCATTGCAGCCTTTTGGATTTCACCATGTTTGTTTATTACACTCTCTTTGGCCCCATGGTGTATTGGACATTTTTGAAGGATTTCTTTAAAACGTAAGCGCTTTCTTCTTATCTCTTTCTTAAAGCCTAGCTTGATCATTGGGCTAGCCAGTTATTATTTTTGTAGTTATGGATTGGTAAGCAAATTCACATTTTCTTACGATTAGGAATTAAATAAAATGATACGAACGGAAAAATCAAAGATTTATTTTGAAGGAAATTGCCAAACATGCAGAACAGCACTATACACATTTGACTCAAAACAAACAAACAACAAACAAAACACGATTTTCACCCGTGTGCGGCACTGTCTCCCTGCGCACTGGGGCTCACTTTGTAGAGAAAATGTTGCAAGTTCATAAAGCTAAACCCCAACCAAACGCACGTCTTATTTATAATTTTTAAAGCAGTTTTCAATTGAGTGTCGTAAAACCAAAACCTAAGTAATTACTCTGGCCAATCACAAAGGACACAGACAATCCAGTGAACCAATCAAGACTCGAAGCAAATACCTGTAGCTGGCACGAAGCGCGGGAAAACGTGCGCGAGCGAGTCACGATTGTTTTTGGTTTTAGTTCTGATTGGCTGAGAAAGTGGCGCGAGATTTTAAAGCCAATCACTAAGCGTAGTAATGCAAACCAAAGCAAACGCAATTTACTTTCGACACTCAAGTGAAAACCGGTCTAAGAATGCTTTATTGCCTCAGTTGAATTATTTCTATCATTGCTTCATTTAGTTACGGTTACAGTAAGATTAAAAGATTAAATTTCAAGTCTTCCTGAGATTTTTTTATTTATTTTTTTTTTTACAGCACGGATTTGTATCCAGTACTGAGAGTAGGTAATGATCATCCACATTACTCGTACTCATACCTCCCGACTGAAGATGGCGGAGTGGAGTCTGAATCCGATCATGAAGAATACGCATGACTGTAGCCTACACGACAGCTTTTAGAATTTACCCGCTATAAAGACAGTCGGCTCGGCAAGGAAAATCGGGCCGACAAATCGTACTCCCAGAAAGTATGGACTGCTTACTTGACTGGGAATAGTCAAAATTTGGAAAACTTAAAAACCTTTCTGTGTTATTAGAGTGGTTTTCAAGTTTGCTATGAAACCAAAACCAGTTTGTTTACTGTTGTCCGTCAATCGATACCGTAAAATTCCGGTTATAAGCCCTGGGCTTATACAACCTCGAAAGGGGGTCTTGGGTGGGCTTATTTCCGGGAGGGCTCATAAGCCTAATAAAAAAAAACGTTTCAAAACGAGCCACGGGAGTGTTGATTGAAATACGTTTTTAAGGTTAAAACGCATAATAAAGCAACATCTAACCCATTTGAGAACTGTCAACCGGCAGAGGGGGGCTTTTATCCGGGGGGGGGGGGGTTATAATTGGATGTATTTTTTTAAATAATAAAGATGGTAAATTTTAAGCTCGGTAATAAATAATGAAGATGAGATGTTCAACACGACACGAGCATGGTACAAAGAAAAATTCTGAGTCATTCATTCTGTATTTTTTTTGTTTCCAGGTAGATTGGCCTAAAACCGAGGGGGGGGGGGGGGGCTTATAACCGGAATTTTACGGTATATGAATTTGTAAATAAGAATTGAAAGAAGTGACCATCGTCACCAAAAGATATGCTTCTTATTGGTAATAAAGCCAGTATAAGAAAATTTTACCTTTATTTTGTTGACATGCTATACGAATTGGAATTCAATTAAATAATTTATTACAAATTGTACTTCGATTACAAAGTTGACAAGTTTCAGTTCAATTTAGATAATTTATTATTAATACATTATTAGCTGTATAAAGCTTAGCCATTGTTAACTAGGGCCTAGTACGTTAAGCGCGAAATTTAAATATCTTTCACACGATAAATTTTAGGGTTACCGAATGTTACTGGACGTAACCGTGTTTATATAAATTCATGTAATTTAAACTGTAGAACCAATCACATTTCGTTTTACGTACTGTAGCTTTTTTATGCTAGATTTGTAAATACGCTTAATTTTACTAGAGTTTTATTGTAATTGCTTGTAAATAAATCAAATTAAGACTTCCTGGAAGTCTTCTTTGTCGCTGTAAGTAGGGAAAATCTTTGGCTCGTGGAATCCCCTTCTCGAAAACTTAAATGTACCGTAGCTGTCATTTCGTTTTCGTTTCCTCTTTAGCCCGAGTATCAGGCCTTCCAGAGGGTCGGGGGAGGGGGGAAGGGAAGAAAGGACGCTTCTTCCTTTTCGCTCTTCCCCTTTAGAAAAGTCTGATACTCATGCAGGCTATTTCCTCTTTGAAGCCCTGTTGTTTTTTAGGCTTTTTCCCCCCAATTGCTTAAATGATTAGTGGGCTCACGGTGAGGATCGTACATGAAAGGATCATTGCAGTTATGCACAGAACTCGGCTTGAGCAGTAGTGAAAGAAAAAAAGGAAAAAATAAAGCTAAAGAACAAAAAAGAAACTTAACTAGAAAATCTTCTTTGGCTATAAATTACGAACTTGCAAAATGACCAGCTCCCAGTTGGCTTGTTTACTCAGTTCGCGAGAGCACTGCACCGGTGTCGGGAGGTCACGGGTTCGAATCCCGTGCGAAACTGCTTAATAATGTTGCGTACATAACTGTGATCATAGGAAGACTTTTTCTGCTTCGTCAGGAGGCATCATTCAGAGAGCTGTTTGGAACTGTCCTGGTAAGACTCTTTCCCCAGGGGCACCTTTCTGTCGCTCCAACTTTTCTTCGCCGAATTTTTTTCCCACAGTTTCGCCTTTCCCTTGCCCCCACTAACTGCCATTAGGTCTCCGAGGATGGTAAAAGTCAATCAAGTAACAAAGTTTAAAAAAGTACAGTTATCTTTTCAGCATTCGCGTTTTTTCTTGTGACAGGATTGTCGGTCACTTTGAAAAGTACCGTAAAATTCCGGTTATAAGTCCTGGGCTTATACAACTTCGTAAGGGGTTTTGGGTGGGCTTATAAGCGTAGGGGCTTATATCCGGGATGGCTTATAAGCGGAATAAAAAAACGTTTCGAAACGAGCCACGGGAGTGTTGATCGAAATACGTTTTTACGTTAAAAACGCATAAAAAGGCAACAAAGCAAGCCCTGTTCAGCACTGTCATCCGGCAGAGGGGGGCTTATATACGGGGGGGGGGGGGGCTTATAATCGAATGTATTTTTTTTTGTTTTCAAGTAGATGGGCCTATAACCGGAGGGGCTTATAAGCGGGAGGGCTTATAACCGGAATTTGACGGTATTCCCATGAGTTGTAGTTGTTTACCTGAGTATAGTCGTTTCTTCTCTCGGTTAAAGCGTGTTTAGCCTCATTACTATTTAACTCATCGTTACCTTAGGGCCTGTTTACATGATTCCGGAATGACTTTCATTCCGGAACGAAACTCGTTCCAGAATGAAGTTCGTTTTGCATTCACATGACAGAGTCGACCAGTTCAACCAAAGTGCATTTTCAGATCAAAACAAGATGGCGCATGTTTCACGCAAACATGTTTTTACGCCCATTAAATAGCCGTATCTGCAATTTTAACGAGTAATTTGACCATAGAGCTGTTCTTTGGGCTAAACAGTAAATGCTATTAGTTTTTTTCGCTCTGAATTCAAACTGTGTATATGCGGTTTCATTTGTTGCGATTTCATCTCAGAACGAAATTCGTTCTGTGTTTACATGATACCAGAATGAAATTTCATTCCAGAACGAAACTTTCACTCCGGAATGAAAACCGGAATGAACTCATTCCGGAATGACTTGACTTTCGTCTCGGTATCATGTAAACAGATACAGAGATATATGGGGATGGAATGAACTCGTTCCGGAATGAAAGTCATTCCCGAATCATGTAAACAGGCCCTTAATCTATCTATGCTATTCTGCCATATTAAGAGTTAACACGAGGTTTTCCTTTTCAATGCCGTCCTGGTCTCCACCCAAGCCTTTTTCAAATCTTTCATTTCCAAGTCTTCACTCTTTAAAGTGGAGGGACGGGAGTCCGCGACACTTCCGGTCATTACTGCGAGGCGAGAATGCCGGATGACGAGTACAAGGAGAACAAGGATTAAGACAAAAAACCCGCCAATTGAAATTCCCATGATAATCATAGGTGTCTTGTACCAGCTCTCCGTGGGCACAGAAACTGGAACCTCTTCGGTTGTGCTGCTCGTTTTGTCTGCAAGACAGAAAATGGCAGTGTTATAAGATCGCATGTTTCTTAAGTTGGCTGCTGACCAGGTAATGATTGTTTTACATTGGATCATGGGCTCGAGTCATCTTATTTGTTTTTTCCCTGTGTATGGTCAGTACATTCAGTTTTAAATAAAGGGAAAAGTAAATAACCGGTAGCACCGCTTTGAGGCCTGGCTAAGTCTAAGTATATAAGTCTATATGTGGCGCCAATGCAGTCACCGTTGTGAAAACAGCTATTTGGACAGCGGGTAACTGTAAAAGGCAAAATATGGCAATCAAACCTTTAGAATAAAGAATTACAAAGCACCCACTATAAAATCTGGCTTGTTACAAGATATAAGAATCGCTTATTGTTCGTTCCAAGGAATGCAACATGATTTTTTTCCGTTCACCGCCTGCGTGGCCGGCTCATTCCCTTTTGGACATCGGCCACGCAGGTAACTGAGTTCATCGGCGACCGGTTAGCAACACCGCGGCAGAACGCACTGCGCATGGGTGGAAAATTAACATCCGGTCAGTTTTGTATTTCCGGTTGACTATGCAATCCAGTCGCGTAAATACAAAATTCCCGTCGTGCGAAATTTAAACACAAAACTTAAGAAATAGCAAAGAAACTTAAGGAAAAGAATGGTCTCTTTCAAAAGTTTATTTATTTTTGTAGCTTCATACTTTTGCACCATGGGGTTTCCTGCTTGCACCAACATTGAAAATGATGCTTGAAGTTTGCAGGTCGCTAGCGCTCGACAGTCGACAGCGGCAATTCGTTTTCACGGTTTCTATTACTTTTCCCGCTTTAAATTGCTCGCAAATAAAAGGGCGACAAATGAGAAAGAAAACTACGTAAAACCAAAATAAAGAACCACTGAACTTTCAGGTTTAGGCGAGTTAGATAATTCTTGCCTTCACTGAGAAAAAAGTCACAAAACAAGAAAGAAAACAACATTTGCTCAGTGTTTGCATGCTTGGTTCAACAAGAATGAATTGAGTCTTCGAGCGATACTCCCGTACTACCTGGAGTTTTTGCTGGATTGAAAGCTGTTAGCCGAGAAGCTAAACAAGTTTATAATGTGTTTTCATTCAAGACAAAGGCAATTTGATTTCTTAATCCTCCTCACAAGGTCGAATATATTCGTCTACTTGGCGGATGTTTTCCACATTTCCAGTCCGTGTGGCTGCCTCACGCGCGAACACGAAACTTGCAGATTCACACATGGCGTTCAATTTACCAAACTTTCAGACTATCGTACCGGTTCTCTCTCTTCAATCTGAAAGGAAAAGCAGAATCATAGACTTGTTGTACAACTTGCTTTAAACCAAAAACCGAATAATTAAAAATCGAAACTCACTGCCGGGTGTAATCAAACTGAGTTTTTATACCTCTGAACGAAAAACAAACACGAATAAGCGACTGCGTGCTCTTATTTTCCAAAAGTTTTAGGATAAATAAATGTAGAACTGAAAATAATCCAAGCTATGAATTTAGTCAAAGTTAATCGATTAGGTGAAACTGGCAAGTAAAACTCCGCCTTACCGCCTTGTGTGAAAGATAAGCTTAAATTTAAGCGTATTAAAGCTCATCTACTGCTCAAATTCAGAATCAAAACCTTAGTGAATCCACGACTTACCTTTTTTTAATCTATCGAGTATTGTTTCGGTCATATTTAGCTTGTAATACACGACGACAGCAGATTAAAACACCGCAATTCACGAAGCAAAACAACTAAACGTAGGCAATGATTGACCTTGAACGGAAAGCGTGACGAGTGTCGACGAGTGAAGCCCGTTGAGTGACTGCAAAGGCGACCGGAAGGACGACCGGAAGTGCTAAATTCAGCACATGCGTAGACGTTCTGCCGCGGTGTCCCGGTTAGCACAGTTGGTAGAGCGCCGGACTGCCGTGCGGGAGGTCTCGGGTTCGACTCCCAGACAGGACCAACACTCAGGGTCTTAAAATAATTGAGGAGAACGTGCTGCCTTTGTAATTACATCTGCAAATGGTTAGGCGTTCTAGTCTTCTCGGATAAGGACGATAAACCGTAGGCCCCGTCTCCTGCATCTTCAGTGTTACAATCAATAGTAAGAAGTAGGACACGAAATTCCCGGTGTTGGGGTCTGTTTCTATTCTAAGGGTTGGGTGGTGTGATGAGATCATATGTACATGGACGGATAGCGGCTGCCAAAGGCGCCTGATATGCTGATGTCCGGTCTCATCCAATAAAATTGTAACTGTGAAGCGTATTGAGCTTTGTAAATGCGCTATATAAGCACCTTCATTCATTCATTTTACTTACTAGTTGTCGTGCAGACAAAAGGATACAGACTGTTGCATGGAACAAGGTATTGAATTTCGCTGTGTGTCATCACGGTACATTGCTGGCCTGTCTGCTCCCCAACATTTTGCCTTTCCTGTCCAAGTAATAGATACGTTTTAGTTGGTTTCCTCTACATAACTAAGCGTAATACAATAAATAATGACATTTTATAATATAGCAACACATACCAAGTCGGCTGCAGTTGAACCCCATATAGGTACAGGAGGATTTCCATCTGGTCTTGATGACTTTATTGCCATGTTAATAAATTTCATATCATCTGGTATAGACGGCGATGCCACATGTCCTCCGTAGTACTTTGGATTCAAGTGAAATACAGAAGTCAAATGATTCGTCTGCGTAATATACAACAAGCCAATTATGTGCACATGTGTATGCGTTCAGTTAAAGGGACTGTGTCACGGGTTTTAGCCAAATTTAGGCCTTGGAAATGACCATCATTTTCTGTGAAATATAAACACTACCTCTAACAACATTAAGGGAACATTCCTATAACACAGCAAATGCAAAAAAAAGGTACGGATGGCCAAAAATGACGAAGATTGAAACGGATTGCGACATGGGATTTTGAAATATTGTTGGGCTGAACAGTTTTTAAAGTCAAACTCGTTTGCTTGTAATTTTAATTTATAACTCCCGGGTGACAAACTTGGTGGCAGTGAAGTTATGATTTTGTCATTTAGATCCATAGAAGTAATCTCTTTGCAAACCTTAAGTTTCATAGCGCGTATTTGGCAAAACGTAATAAAATAAACCTATCTCAGCCGTGACATAGTCCCTTTAAACTTCGTTCTCATCTGAAAGAAATCATCTTGGTTTCTATTGGTTGAAGTTAGTCCGAAGCACAAACTTAAATTTGCTCAGCTTAGGAGAATTGATTACTAATATTGGCTTTATTTCTGCCTCTTATTTGAGGCAAGCATGGGCCGAGTGGTTTCGGGTGCTGGTGCTGTAATCCGGAGGTGCCTGGTTCAAAACCTCCACCCTGCCACTAGCTGGATTTGTTTCTCGGTAGTCCCGAGTTCAAATCCTCGGTCACGCTTTGTATATAGCCATTTGGTCTTCAGTCTGGCTCTGCCAGTTGGGATATGTAACCATGTTATGTTCATTTAAAATATTTGTTTCTTCTGTTTCAGTGGCATGCCTGTAAACTAGCTATCTCGAAGCTAAGTGCATGACCACTAATAAACAACATTTACATTTAGCCACCTTCAACATTTTCCTCATTTCCTGCCCCAACAAAATGTGAATGTCAAAGTGATATTTTAAATGGACCATTACGGGAGCATGTGCAGATACTCCAAACATAGCATCAACATGGTGCCATTCAGTTTCTTTTCGGCCTATCTGACTAGGAGCCCTTTCCATTCGTGTGGAAAAATCAGTGAGAAGTTGCCGGCAAAGGTAACTTAGTAACATTTTTCAACAAGTACAATGGTACGGGACAGGTGTGTGCCATCTAAAAAACTTGCCAGTGGAAAGGATCCTTCCATTTTATTTGCCATCTTAACAGCCGAGTATTTAATGAGAAGTATGGTAATAGTGTTCCGGCCTCAAGAGTCCTCATGGGCCCGATGAGGATAAGTAAGTAAGTAATGGTAATAGTGTGAAAAAGCAATCCGGTAAAAAAGAAAAAAGAGAAAGACCTTGGTAGGTATTCTTTTTTTTTTAGAAATGTCCCTGTGCGTCTGAAACCACTGGCTCAGTGAACTACATACCTGGCAGTAATCCTTTGCTTCCTTAAACGTCCTACTTCCACCTCTGAACACAAAGCAGATTGACTCTACATTCAGCCAGTCAGCAGGACAGCCAACTAAAAATATAGAAGTAAGATTGATTGGTCAGTTGTAAATCAACTCATCAATTCTGGGCCATTTGACTACGACTGTACCTAGAAGTACCGGCCCTATGCCCACTTAGGGCTTTGGCCATTAGTCAGTTCCTTGAAGTTAAATGGCAATCGTCAATTTTCTTTTTATTCTCTGTTCTACTTACTGGATAAAATGTTTTCAGGCGGCAACTTTCTGAAAGGTTTATATTCCACACTAGCTAGTGTGTAATCATCCTCTTTCTCGTAAATTCGCGAACTAACTGAAGACTCGTTTCCTACTCCCCACCAGTTTAATGTTGCATCAATCGGATCAAAAATGGCTTGCTTCGTGGAACTAAACTCATAAACATTGGACGGATTCTTCAAGTTATTTCTGCGGTATTTCATTGGTCCGTTGGACTTGATGGTCACACCGAAGTTCTGTCCAAGACCTTTGTTGAGATATAAAGTGTTTAATTCACACTTCTGCTCTTTAAAGAATGTGCTGGAAAAGTTATACTCGATGGAGTGCAACCCTGAGTTGTTGTAGAAGAAATTATTTACGATCTCGCTTTGCACCTCAGAAAGTTTAATGACACTTCCCTGACCCAGGTTACTTCCAAACGTATTGTTTACGATGTAAACAAAGCTGTTATTACGTTTCAACTCTTCACTCTTTTCTAGAAGTATTGTTCCATTTGCATTATTCGAGAACGTGTTGCCGTATATCAAACTTCTTGGTAAGCTTGTTCCGTCGCTTTGCCCTAACTTCGCTTGAATTCCACCTAAGCGATTTCCAGAGATGAAGTTGTTGGCGAGCGTGAAATGGTTGTCCTGGATATCCATTAAAATAGCACTCTTTTGAGGCACGTTTGAGGGAGAAGCATGCGTGTCAGTGATTTTACAACGCTCGGTGGTGAAGCTTGGTCGTACATCGCTTCCATCAGACACAGAAGTGTAGCTTATTGCTTGATGGATGTTGTCACTGAAAACACTGTTGAAAATGCGGTGTTCTGCAGAAAAAAGTGAGACCTAGATAAAATACTTGTCAAGGACGAAATGACAAATAAAGAGACAGTGAGTCAGTATAAAGAAAGCACAAACTTTAAGAAAGCAGCAGCAGTTGTATGTAGTTATGTTGAACTAAAGTTTTGGAACAAGGTAGTTACGCCTTACTAGCTTTCCCTCCAATAAACTACTAACTGGGACGCTGAACGTATGACAGTAACAGTACTCTGTTAGAGGAAATTTGCTGTTTGTAGCTAACGAGAAACACAAAAGAGGCAGCGGATAGATTCATAGATATACTGTGCATAGAAGATAGTTTACCTTTATGAGTACAGCGTCTTAATTCTAAATTGTCGATATTCACATAGTTTCCGAACCAAAAACTTGTCCATTTTTCGTATTCTCCTTCCAACAGCAGTCTGTACTCATCAACATCACTGGGAAGGTCAACAACAACTTTCCTCCAACTCGATCCTTTGATGTTTTTTGCTTCCCAGGTTAACTTTTGTTCAATGTTAGGATATCTTCCTATGAAAAAGGAAAAAACAATAAAAAAGACATGCATGTGTTCTTTGAATTTTCTTTCCATGTTTGAGTTCTGTCGCCCCATTACCAAATGTGCTTAAAATGGCTTCTCAGTAATACTGAGAATTATTATAAACTAGCAATGGTATATTGCATTTCCTGTGTTTTGAATTTTTAAGCAGGCAATGGTATATGAGCTCATGTACCATTGACGACAAATATGGGAACCTAAACGCGTCAACGAAAACAGCTGGGGAGCTCAAATATTGCAATCCTTTGGGCGTTTTCAATAAAACAATTTTTCCACTCGCGCTTGTTGGATATAAGATCGTTATAGCCAACTCGGCGCTACGCGCCTCGTTGGCTATCTACCATCTCATATCCAACGCGCGCTCGTGGAATAATTGTTAAATATCCTAAGGGTGATCTGCCTGCACGCAGACTTTAAGGACTTTTAAAAGCCCGGATATCAAGCATCTGACGGAAAATTTATTTTTAACAGATTTCTGAGTCTAGCTCCTAAGTAAAAACATTCACTGCGTGTCCAGGCGTTATATTTCTACTTTACGTACTGAGTGAAGTTGGATCATAAATTGTATTTGCCCGCCGTCCCCTGCGGGTTTCAATGCAAAACGATAAGTAAAATAGGCCTACTCTGGGACCCAAAATCGCCTAAAGTCGCCCCAAATCGCCTAAGGTTGCCCAAAATCGCCACAGTCGCCCAAAGTCGCCTAAAGTCGCCCAGGGTCGCTCTAAGTCGCTTTAAATAGTATAGATATTTTCTGTAACAATGCTTTATGGTGTACCATGATGATTCCCATGTACATGTATACCACAACTGTACTTAAGTCGGTCACCTAAAATTGCCTAAAGTCGCTCAAAATCGCCTAAAGTCGCCCCAAATCGCCTTAAATCGCCCCAAATCGCCCGTAATTTTGCACAAAATAAGCTAAAATCGCCTAGTCGCCTTAAGTCGCCCAAAGTTACGGCGACTTTGGGTCCCAGAGTAGGCCTTAAAATTGACTAACCTGTTTGTATGAAAAGTGACAGTCTTGCTTTTCCTCGATTTCGATAAAAGAATACCACGGAGCATAACTTGGACTGTTTTGTGATACGAGGACTGATGATTGCAGCGCGTCCATCCACTCTTTGCCAGTAGTTTTCGTTACCGACGTAAAGCTGCTTTCCTGTAATGAAAAAAAAAAGAATATAAGATTCTCAAACTCATTAATAATTCATGACGTTATTAGCTAACCAGAGCGCCCCATTCGGGTCAGGTGGATGAGTTGGAAACTCAATGAAACACCACTTGAAAATCACTAGTGTTTCATCACGTTTTCATCACTAGTGTTTCATCACGTTTTCATCACTAGTGTTTCATCCCGTTTTCATCACTAGTGATATCTAGCGGAGCTCCCAGCGGCCCGAAGGGCCGCAGAGCGGAGCCCCATACCCATAGAAAATTAACAGAGCCCATGCATTTGGTTTTTCATGGTCATCATGGCTAGCGGCATGGCTCGCGGGCGCGTGCGACGACGACGACGCCCCAAAATGGCGGCCATACTCCAGAAAATCGGTTTAAGGTTATGGATAACGCCAGCTTACATCTTTGATATTGGACATCTATGTCATGGTCAATTGACAGCTGTCAAAACAAGGTATCCGCTGACCAGTATTACATGACCATATCGCGGGCTCACATATAGAACTCATCGAGGCCGAATGTTTTTTTGAACTTTACCGCTGACCAAACAATGGTTTACATTGGATCGCGGGCTCAAGTGCTATATTTCTTCTATTATTGGTCAGTAAATTGGGAGCTCAGCTTTTAGGCTTGGCTTAATCTATTTAATAAAATTGTTCTTAATCTGCATATTCAGGGAGGCAAGCGTGGCCGAGTGGTTTAGGGCGCTTGTGTTGTAATCTTGAGGTCCCCAGTATAAGACCTGCCCTTGCCACTAGCTGAATTTGTTGAATCAAAAACCCGGTTGTCCCAGAGTTCAAATCCTCGAACACGCTTTGTACACAGCCAACTGGTCTGCCTCCTGCCTGTTTTGGGATGTTTAATTTTGTTATGTTCATTTAAAAATATTTGTTATCCTCTGTTTCACGCTTTGGCATGCCTGTAAACTAGGCTATCTCGAAAGAGATATAGAAGCTCAAAGTGCAATGAATGCCACTGAATACAACAAAACACGCAACAGGCGAAAGAAAAAGGGAAAAAATACAACACAGCATAATTTTGTATTGTTTCTTAAGAGAAGTCATTTAAAATACTCGTGCATCGTGTTTCATCACGATTTCCAAACACTCGAAAACAGATGAAAGCACTCGGCTGAAGCGGCCTCGTGCTTTCATTTGTTTTCTCGTGTTTGGAAATCGTGATGAAACACTCGCACTCGTTTTTGAAATTAGTACTTCTGCGATTCTGCTGTAAATAGAATATACGGCAATGTTCATATTGCAGCGGTTGCAGACTGTCAAAGAAACCCACAAATTTCTACTGCCAGAACAAAATCGAACAAAAGCTCAAAGTGCAGGAGAAAAAAACACCTATTGTTAACCAACAGTGTGTCGTATACAAATTTCAATGTAACTTGTGCGATGCAAGTTATGTAGGATATACACTGAAGCATCTGCACCAGCGCGTGGGCGAACACAACAACAAATCATCTTCCATTGGCAAGCACTATAGAGACAAACACTGTATTGTCCCAAAAGAACTTGACCGTGAAACAGTTTCATGTCCTCAAGAAGTGCAAGAATAAGTTTGATTGTTTAAGGCTGGTTCCGTATGATCGCCCCGATCGTATCTGTCGCTTCTGTCGTTTGCAAATCGAGGCGACGAAGCGATTGGAAGCGATCAGAGGGTTGTATATGATCGCCCCGATCGTCTGGTATATGCAAAATAGGGTTATCAAACAAGATAATATTCATGATCTTTTCTTTGTTCCCGCATATGAATATTCGATTTTATTCCGATCGACGCACGTGTGTTTTTCAAAACTCTGATATCGCTTATGGCAGCCTTCGATGCAAAGGCAAACCTCCTGGCCTCCTATCTTCTCGTTTTTTGCCGTTTTACGGCGAAGAAGCAAAAGGGAGGCCAAACTGAAACGTAGTTGTGGGTAATACTGATGCACCATGGGACAATTTGGATCGCTTCGATCGTCTCCCTCTGTGGCAGTAGTTCTCATATAATCGTTCGCGATCGCTGCGGTCTGCAACCGATCAACCGGATAGAACACGGGCGATCGAAGCGATCGCGATCGCCCCGATCGTCGCAGACGTCTCTGTAATGTTCTCATATGATCGCCCCGATCGCAAGCAAACTTTTTGAAGCGACAGAGGCGACAGAGACGATCGGGGCGATAATATGAGAACCAGCCTTTAGTGCATGGAATGCTACTAATCAGACCATTGTCACTATCTCTAAATGTCCAATCAGACTCAATCCAAGCCAAACTATTTGCGTGACATCGCATATTTTATTTAAGTCTAATTTCAAAAGGTGAATATAAGAATGCGACAATTTGATTGGTCAAGAATCTTTGGGTTATGTCGTTATATTCACCTCGCTTGGAGGTGAATAAAACAATTCAGGGCTTGGTTACTAAGCCACGCCAACTTTGCCATCCAGGCAAGTAAACATGGCGGCATTTGATGAATAACAAATTTCGTTCATTCGAAAGAAATCGCGTCAAGTCCGGAGAATTCAAAACAGTTGGAAGTTTGAAAATGGCTATCAAGGCTTTTGAACCGAAAATATTTTCAAGAGATGGTTCTCAAGGCATTAGAATTGGTGCTAAGGACGTTGGTTTCGCACGCGGTGACAAGAAGCTCAGTGGCAGATTAATTGACAAAAAAATTACTCAGTTCTCTTCAGATCAGAGCTACTCGACTCATTTTAAGACGATTTACACAATTGTCTAGAAGTCGCCAACGATTAAACAAAGGTACTAGATATCTGTATTTTTCGTAGTGTTTGTTTTGTTTCGTTTTATTGCTTAAACTAAAGTGTAAATTCTGCTGATGTACAATCGGTGAATTAATATTGTTTTCACGCATTCAAGCGAGCATTTGTGTTTGTTTTGTTTCCGTGTTTTAGTTCTTTAGTTCTTAGCCTCCCAAGCCGAAGGAGCTGCAAGTAGAGGGGAGCAAGGCGAGCTGTATAGGATAACAAGGGAACTCTCTAGAAAATGTTAGGGAGAATGCGATGCTGTGAAAGACAAGGATGGGAAGAGAATCACGATCGAAGATTAACAGCTACAAAGATGGGCAAAGCACTTTAGAGAGGTCCTTAATAGACCAGATCCAGCAGAGCGGGCTTGTATAGCACAGCCCTTAGGAGACAAATTGAATATCGATTGTTCTCCACCAACAAAGAATGAGATTTTAAAAGCAATCAAGAGTCTGAAGAACAACAAGGCGCCTGGAATAGATAACATAACAGCAGAAGTACTGAAAACTGACATCCGCTTTGCAACAGATTGGTTATACGACTTATTCCAAAAAATCTGGAATGCCGAGACCATACCTGAAGACTGGTGCAGGGGACTGATCGTTAAATTCCCCAAGAAGGGGGATAGGACACAATGCACGAACTGGCGAGGAGTAACACTCCTTTCGGTACCAAGCAAGATCTTCTGTAAAATCATTCATATGAGACTCAGTGATGCCATAGACACCATCTTAAGAAAAGAGCAGGCAGGCTTTAGACCAGGGGTAGGATGCATAGACCACATTTTCACGCTCCGGAATATCTTTGAGCAGTGTATGGAGTGGAACACCAAGGTACACGTGAATTTTCATAGACCTGGAAAAGGCCTTTGATAGCATTCACAGAGACACCTTATGGAATATCCTGCTAGCCTATGGGTGCCCAGGGAAGATTGTCAGCATCATCAAACTTTTCTACAACAATTTCACTTGTAGTGTTATCCATAAGAAGAAGCTAACAGACTGGTTCAGTTTCAAGAATCGGGGTGCGCCAAGGTTGCGTCTTGTCTCCCATGTTATTCTTAGTAGCCATTGACTGGATAATGCGCAAGACAATAGGCAACAAAAGACGGGGCATCAGATGGACACGGACGTCTTTGCTGGAAGATCTAGACTTTGCCGATGATGTGGCGCTAGTGTCTTCTACTAGAGATCAATTACAGCGAAAAACATCAGACCTCTCGGTAGCTGCCAAACAACTGGGCTTGAACATCAGCAGGAATAAGACCAAGACAATGCAGCTTTCAGATACACCATTACCAGTGGAATTGGAGAATGAAGATTTGGTGGTAGTAGAGGAATTTACCTACCTGGGAAGTGTTATGAGCAAAAGCAATGCCACGGTAAAGGACATTTCCAACCGTCTACAGAAGGCCAAATCATCATTTTTCCAACTGAATAAAGTATGGAGGTCGCCAAACATCAGTGAAAAAAACAAGATAAAGATCTATAACAGCAATGCCTTGTCATTGAGTACTAATGTATGGTGCAGAATGCTGAAAGGGTTACCCAAAGAGACAGCCAGAGACTATCAGGTTTCCACACTTCATGCCTGAGAAAGATATGCAGGATATACTGTCCCCAGAAGATCACAAACAAGGAACTCTATCAAAGGACAGGACAACGGGACATCACCATGGTAATAAAGCAAAGAAGATGGAGGTGGCTTGGGCATGTTATCAGGAAAGGCCGAGATAGCATAACACGAACTGCATTAAGATGGACACCGGATAGTGGAAGAAGGAAGAAATTACGTCCACGAGAGACTTGGAGGAGGACGATCAAGGCAGAAATGAAAACAGCAGGGAAGACGTGGAAAGAACTTGAGAAGGCAGCCATGGAAAGGGAGCAATGGAAATCTCTGGTCTCAGCCTTATGTGCCTCCTAGGCGCGAAGAGGATTATGTTATGTGTTTAGTTCTTTATTTTATAGTTCTTGATATTCACCTCTGAAAATTAGATTAAAACAATTATTCGCCTCAAACTCAGTGAATCTCGGCGAATATTCCCCTCGACTTCGTCTGGGTGAATAGTCGCCGAGATTCACTTCGCCTTCGGCAAATAATTGTTAAATATTAATCTTAAGCGAACCATTTTCTGACAGTTTATTCTTTTCATTTTTTAAAATGGAAAATAGCGTCATGACGACTCCAAAACGTCGTTCGTTTTTATTTTTACATGCTTGAGAATCTCAGTTACCATAATTATTGACGTACCTTCTCCGGAGAGATATGAGTAGTCCGGCGTATGTGAATTACTACTATGAATTTTCCATGTTGTTGTGACGCCAAGTCCATTGATTGACATATTGGCGAATGTCTGCCAGCCACAAAAACCTGCCTGGAATGTACATGGCATATCTGCCGAGCAACAAAAAAGGGTTAGTAAATAGTAAAGATGGTAAATTTTAATCTCGCTAATTAATAATGAAGATGAAGTGTTCAACAATGACACGAGCATGGGACAAAGAAAAAATCTGAGTCCCCGACGGGAATCGAACCCATGGCCTTCCAGATACCATTAATGGGCGCTCTAACCAACTGAGCTACGAGAGACTCGTGGTGAGCTGGGTCATCGTGGTGAGCTGGGTCAAGTCCAGTCAAATATTTTATTTTTTTTTTTTTTTAATTTTTTTTTTTTTTTTTTTTTTTTTTTTTTTAATTTTTTTTAATATTTTTTTTTTTGTTTTTTTTTTTTTTTTTTTTTTTTTTTATTGTATTATAAATGAAAAAAAAAATAATAAAAATAGCAATAAAAATATTTTTTTTTTTTTTTTTTTTTTTTTTTTTTTTTTTTTTTTTTTTTTTTTTTTTTTTTTTTTTTTTTTTTTTTTTTTTTTTTTTTTTTTATAATAAAAAATCTCAAAATAATAAAAAAAAAAATAATTTTTTTTTCCGGTCTCATTGTTGAACAATTCATCTTCATTAAAAAAGGGTCGTAAGTAATCTACTATCACAACGATGCTCTTAGTATTAAATTGGACATTGCTTCACCGAGAAAAACGAAGAAACATAAAACCGCAGACACTATGAACAAAAGAACTCACCATTAATATTTACGTCTTCCACCTGCATGACCACTTGAGAATTTACATCACCACTCCACTGTACCAAAATTACATCACTTGGTATGTATAAATTTTTACGCACGAGAGCTGTCATGTATAATATGTGGCTTGCCCACGATCAAGTGGGCATGCGCACTGCTGCTAGAGTCAAAGACCCTTAGCATCTGTGAACCCTTGAAGAATAACAGAGTGAACTTGATTCCTTGGCCTTTGGGAACGGTTAGAACTTTCTTACAATTTACCTGCGCCATTGTGTTCTGCAGTCTCGGGATGCCAAAATAAAGAATTGTTTGATTCTTAACATTAACAACATGTTCCTTATTGCATAGAAATACTCGTCCAAAGACGACACGAGGGACACTTTCCTCACTTGCTTCTTCAAAGGAAATGCCTCGTTGGTTCCATGATGATTCAGAACTCTCCACCAGAATGCTGCGTCGTGTTTGTACAAAGCTTATTCCAGTCTCTCCAGTGTTAACAAATGTGCTGTTATTCAGATGTACATCAGTTCCTGGAAAGTAAATTCGTAAGCCACCGGAAGTACAGTTTCTTATAACGATGGATTCCATCCTTGGTGTATTTGTTACCGCTTCTATTGCTGGGACAGCCATTCCATGGCGATTGCCACAGTGTGAAAACTCCACGTGATCCAATACCGATTGCGTTTGGGATGCGTTCACATCTCTGGAGGATATAAAACGCAAATTTCCCCAGGGCACACCTTGACATTTTACTGCTGATAAAGTACTGTTGTAGTTGAACGCTTGCTGCTCATTGGGGCATTCATGTAAAAATGTTTCACTGCCATTGCAACGAAATTCCATCATCCACGTCCCATTAAGATTCCGAGTGAGTACTTCTGCGTTGCTTTTGACAGCAATTGGTGGACCATATCCAAGCTGTCTACAGACGACTTCAGTGGTGTTCCATATGAAAATGTTGCTAGAAGCAAAGACTTGTTTCCAAGAATTGTCATGAAACACTTCTGCTCTCCCCTCCCATGGAAAATCCCCATCCACAAGTCGCACAGGTAGACTTGAATGTTTATTACTATCCGTGGGCTCCTTGACTGTGAATTTAACTGGCTTGGCGGACGTTCCGTGAGCTTGGAGCGCTCCGGCGACAAGTATACTCATTCCAGGGCTTACCTTGACCGTGACTCCTGCTTCTATGGTTAGCGTGACGTTGTCTAGTACGGTCAAATCTGACGTCACGCTGTATGGGCTATGAGGGGATTTAAGTGTTACAGACTCAGTCAATCTTCCTGAAAGAACGCTTCCATTTTGCTTTAAATCGTGTTGTTTGACTGCAGTTAAAGTTGGGTCATCATCACTTAGCAGGAAAGGCCAATCATCGGCAAAAGCAAAGTCGTAATTGTCATCAAAATCCGATATCCTGTCACGCACTTCACTTGCGATCGCTGTACCCCACCAGTTGTGTGATACGTTCACAATGTCACGCGAAGAAATTGCAGGAAGCCGAACACAAAGTTCCCTCAGGTATTTGGAATTATTGAATTTGTTAAAGTGGAACTTTGTTTCTTGGTAATACAGGATGCCTGAAAGAACCACCATGCATGAATCTCCTGGAGTTGACGATTGTGAAGAGTATTGAGGAATGTTTTTGGATAAAGTGTTGTTACAAAAGATGAACTCTTTATTCTGAATCGATGGGCGGATGCCATGTAACATTTGAAGCAGTAAAACACTCCCTGCTTTGTTTTGCGCGAAAGTGTTATTCGTGAACAAAACACCTTGTCCCAAGGCAAGCGCTTCTATTACGCTCTTATTACCGCAATCGTTCTCCTTAAACACGTTATCTGTTACAGAAATGGGAACATAAGCGGCTGTATATTTAAGAAGCATACAGCGTCCTGAATTAAACTCGAAATCATTGTTTTTGATGATTAAGTTATGTGTTATGTGTGCCGAATGTTTATCACTGCGTTATCTGGGCACTGATTGGCCAAGAACAGGTTGCCAAAGACAACCACCGAGGAGGAAATAGTTCCAAGAGTGATGACAGAAAAGCCTTGATTTTCGTTAAAAGTGTTATTCAGGAATACCCAGGTAGTCCATAGAGACAGGATTTCAACAGTAGGCCCTTGGTTTCGAAGAAAGGTGTTCGACTCGAACTTAAAGATGTGAGGTACGTTTCTGTACCCGTAATGTCTATCAAGGTATACGGCTCCCTTCTTGTTCCAAGCGAACGTACTGGCAGTGACGAACAAGCTTAGAGACGTTTTCTTATATATGCCTTGGATATAGAGACCCCGGTCACCACTTTTTGTGATACTCGTGTTTACAATGCGGATTGTACTGTTGGTGCCGGTGTGAATATACATGCCCTGAAGAAGTGATCCGTTGATGGCACAGTTCTCAATCGTAAATTCCTGGGAGCCTAAGTGATGGGACTTATTAAAATTCCTTGCTTGTTCTCTTCAAGATTTATTGAGGTGAACTTGACAACATCGATACCAGGCGGCGCAAGTTTTATTCCGAATTCCTTGGAGTTTGTAATGTCCGTGTCAGTAATGCTAAGAGATTTTAACATGTTTCCTCCAATCAAGACACCTCCCTTCTGACTGTTTATTATCTTAGATCGAGCAATGTTGATCTCTCCTCCGAGGTAATGAAGTTGCTCACTCTCTATTACAGATGGACAGAAAAAAAGACATACGAGGTAAACATACGTTAACTTTTCCAATCTTTTCCAATTCTTTTCCAATCAAGACTCGTTAGGTGTTTTTTTGGCTAATGTTTCTGCTGGTAAAAGAAGGGAGATACTGAAAAGAACATGAATTTGTGAATTAGTGGATTTTGTATTTTGAGAAAATGAGGACGTGTGAGGCATTTTAGTCATATTGGTTCTACGATGGAAAATGAATAAAAAATGCCACAGACATTCGCAGGCCAGACAGGAGCTCACAGGGATTCCTTCATAATAGATTGTTGGAATAAAGCTCCAAAAACAGGAATGTAGTTATGCGGAAATTTTGTGCAAGATGGTTTCGCGATCCCAGATGAAGTCGGGGCTTCAAAGCATACACATTGTTTGCGAAATTTGTTACAGATTAACGAAAGGTAAGATTAACGAAAGGTAAGAAAACAACAAATAATGACTAACCTTTCACAGTATACACCAAGAAGTCGATAGCAGAAGAATACCCAGAGTGACTCTTATAAAAATCAAACACAATAGATGATTTGGTCGAGTTGAAGACAGGACGATCCTCCGACGACTCAGACTCAATCTTCCATGGCGAGCCAGCTGATGTATTAACACCATCATACACGTGAACGTAACCGTAGTAACGGTAAAAACTGTACGGAAAGTAAAGAGCCTGAATGACGAGTTTGTAACCGGGTTCTGTCTCCATTACATGCTGGCACCTGTACTGCAAGCTAATTTCCAATGTCTCGAAAGTAAAGTGGAATACCTTTTTAGCCAATAGAAATGTTTTGTTCATTGAGCAGGCGCGAAACGTTTTGTACACATCTGGGCTGGCCATTTCGGCAGTGAAGGTTCTAAGTTTATACCAGGTACTTCTAAGTTTATACCAGGTACCTTCGAAGTAAACAAAACCATTGCCATCGTTTCTTGTCAAGTTTACGTCTGCTAGTGTAAGGGAGGGAGACCATGACAGAACACCGTGAGAATTTGTGTGTGATATGATAGAGTGTGGCATCAACGACTGGTTATGAAACACGCTCTGGTATACCACTTCCACGCCAATACCCACTGAATTATTTATAAAAATGTTTCCTATACTATGGTGGTAGAAATCAACTTTGAGAGCTGCACCAGGAATTTGGATATCACTGCGATATGCAAACCCAGCATCGTGGATTTCCAGGTGATGCAACGAGCTTTTATGGTTTGACATTGTCAGATGAAGTCCAGCCCAGTTGTACTGCTGACAGTAAACTTGCACAGTATATCCCTGACAGGTAGGTCCATAACTCCAGGTATTAGCACTGCAATTCATTATATCGCTATCAATGAACCCATCACAGATAACGTTGTGGACGAAGCCAGGCTCCTGTGCAGCGGAAGACTGCATGCTGTTGTTGTAAAAGTAAAAATCTAGTTGCTGGCAAATAATTTTCGCTTCGTTGGTGAACGATCTCCTGTAAGGCAAACACATTGGCCACCATGTTTCGTTGACCAAAAACTCCACTCTTCCTTCCCAGGGTCCAGTTCCTCCACCTAGACGGAATCCTCCTTGGTGTTGCTTCTTTACAAATCTCACTTTTTCATTTTCAGTTCCATCTACATGAAGCGTTCCTTGTACTACCATAGCTGACCTGGAAGGAAACTGTAGCGTCACATTTTTCGGTATGACCAACGACCCATTGATCAGGATAATGATGTCATCTCGAACTTCGTAAGGTGAGTCAGCGCTTGATAAGGCTAGAGGTCTATCCACTATTCCACCAATACTTGAACCTCTCAGGAAGCAGGATGGTCTTGGCACGCTGGAATCAATTGCTTTTGTCTTGTTTTTGGAAAGAAGGTATGGAAAGAAATCAACTGGAGAGAGGTGAACCCTGTGTTGAAAGTCAAAGATTCTGTCTACGATTTCACATTCCTTTGTTGTTCCCCACCAATTGAGTTTTGCGTCAATAGCTCGTCGGTACTCATGCCGCAATGTAGAGATCTGGAATGCAAAGCCGGAGTTTTCCAAAATGTTTTCGCGCAAGGTAAAGGTGCCTTCCTTTAGAACGATAACTGCACGAGTTGTCGAGCGTCGGAAAAAGTTTGGAAAAAGGTCTTTCGTTACAACTTCGTTGTCCTCGAAGGTATTGTTTTTCACGACAGCAGAACGCGTTTCAGGGAACGAGCTATAGTCGATAAACAAAACATTTTCTGCGCAGTTCTTTGTAAAAATGTTTTTATCTAGTTTCACGCTAACGGGGTTACTTTTGAAGTTTGCACCACAGTTTCTGTCGTCGATCAAGGTCAGCACTTTATCCGTGTTGTTCGTGAACGTGTTTGCTTCAATTACCGCATCTAAGCCAAGAAAACCTGTGCAGTAGACGTAAAATGCATTACCTTTATTCTCTTCAAAATGGTTGTTTGTTACGATAGTCTCCACTCTTCTCGGTTTCAATGAGTACGAGCTCCAGGAGCAGGAGTCTGGAGACAAGAAGATGCCTCCTTTGTTGTTTCGCACAATCTGGTTCTTCGTTATTGCTATTGTAACGTTGACGACTGACTCGCTCCAGTACTGACATTCGGGTCCAAGCTTGACTCCATATTGAATATTTTCAGTTATAATGCTCTCTTCCAAACTAAAGCGCGTGAATTGGTGTCTTGGTGGCGCGTTCCAGTGGGTACTTTTGACATCGAACAAGCTTATACCATGCCTCGAATTGGATTTTGCGGTGCAATTAAAGAACTGATGAGCTCCCGCCTGGTTTGATATGCAGCAACCGTCTTCTTTGTTGTTTGACAAATTAGAAAATCTGTAGTTGGACGACACTTTGCCATCATAAATCTTAACCCCATTGTGTGCGTTCAAAACAGCAGTGATGTTTCGGAATTCGACCTCTCCGGCACCATTACTGATTGCAAATCCGTTGTGAGCATTTTTAGTGAACGTCGAGTCCGATACGTTACTTTTAAAAGCGGTGCGCCGAAGATACAACCCATTGTAAACATTTCCTTTGGCAGACAGTCCGTGAAGATTACATGACAAGAAACTGCTGTCCAAGATACCAAGACCGTTGGCGCTGTTGTTAACGAAGTGAGTATTGGTGGCTGTTATTGTTCCAGAGATACGTTCAGCAGTCATACCTTCTCCTTTATTCCGAAAGACAGTAGTTGTGGAAATAGTCGTCTTTCCTGTAAAGTCTTTTAAGGTGATGCCTTTCCCTCGATTATCACTAAATGTGCAGTTGGAGATCTTGATAGAGGAAACATCTAAAAAAGAAACAATCATGATTAACTTTACAAATATCGGGCACTCATTTCTTTACTTTTGTAGGATCGTTTTTGATACTTTTCTTCAAAAAAATGAGCTTTGCCTTCATCATTCATTGACTATCAAAAGTGCGCGGTCAACACGCTGCGACTTGACAAGAGCTAATATTTTCTACCTGTCAAAACTACCTGTCGAAACGGTCTCAACTCTCTATGTTGCCAATTTGAGTTTCGGGACAGAGGAGTAGAAGTTTCCGACACGTGTCTGGAAACCCTTACCCTACGAAACATGCGATTTTCCGTACCCTATTCCAGACCAGACCCTAAAAATAGATACCCTAGTTTGAACCAGAATGAGATCCTAGCCAGGAGCTTTAGTGTGTGTAAACATTTAAAAAAAGGCTTCAAACTCCTGATCATAAGTTAATTGTACTTCTCAAAGATGAATAAGAATAATTAAAGTAGTTTCTTTAAATAATTCAATCTTAATTCTTACCAAACCGGTTGGAAAACCATATCCTTTGCGTCGCACATGCCTTTTTAGCTTGTAGGGGATGGGGAACCCCCCCCCCCCCGAGGTTTGAGCTGACTCAAATTCATTGGTAGGCCATTCTAGAGTTGGTGCAGTTGGCGGTTCAACGCGTACAAGAATTTACACTTTCCTCAAGTTGATGTTTGATCAGTTGACAGAATTTTCGGAGTAGCTTGGAAGTGATCAGAGGGTTCAATCTTAAATCGCAGGGGAACTATAAAAATTTGTGCAAAGATGTGCTTTTCACTGTACATTAGGACAGATGATTAAAATTCAGTGTTATAAATAGATCACTGAGACTGTGCAAAAGCTATTTTAAAGCGCACTCTTTCTACCTTGATCGTTCGTGATAAGGAATTTCAGTCTGGCGTCTTGGCTCCCCGCACTGAATCGAAACCTTATGTAGAGTTCGTGACCAGAGCTTGAGGATGGCGTGACAGCCTGATTGACGCCTGTCCACTGGTTTACAATTGTCAGTTCAGTTTCGTTTTTCGTGCTTCCGTCGTGGACATGAAGCTCAAACTTGTCACCAGTCATCGACTGATAATGCACGGACAAATGGCGCCCTGGCTGAGTTCTAATGATCTGTTGAATAAAAGTTAGAATTGACTTTAAAGGAGCTACTATACACCGATAAGAGCCATTATTTTGCAATGTTTATAGATCGAAGTGCACCTTAAAAATATGCAGAAAAACACCAAACAGGTGTTAACGAACCAAATACAATGTCAAGATTCGCAAAGACTCTGGGATCCTTGGAAAAATTGAGGCTAAACTTTTCAAGATGAGCACTTTCGAGAGTGATAAATGATCGTCGCAGTGAATTTCCAATTTTAGCAATTGGAATAAAGAAGCCTGAAAAAAAAATTCAGGGCTTCAACGGGATTGAAGCCGCACCGGCTTCAACGGGATTGAAGCCGTTTTCAACCGGTTTCAACCGGCTCAGCCGCTTCAACGTTGAGCCCTGATTTTTTTTTTTTTTTTTTTTTTTTTTTATTTTTTATTTTTTTTTTTTTTTTTATTTTTTTTATTTTTTTTATTTTTTTTCAGGCTTCTTTATTCCATTGCTTAAATTGGAAATTCACTGCGACGATCATTATCACTCTCATATACATCCGCAGTTCTATATGAATCATTTCATATACATTACATCATGAGCACTTTCGTGACGTAACGCTGACACAACCTTGGCGATGAGTTTTCAAAATGGCGGTCTCGTACGCCGCCATCTTGAAGGCGGAGTAGACCCTGGGAACGAGGTTGACGCTAACATAACCCTCTTTGCCACCTAAAGATCGCCTCGAATGATGCCCTTTTAAAATTTTTAAAAGCCGTTGCTTAAAAATGGATCATGTTCAGTGGTTAGTGTATATAGTTCTAAACGACTGTCGCCATCTCTGATCATTCATATACTTCTGAAGGGGTTAAAAATTTGTTTGGGAGGGGGGAGGTTATTTCTGAGGGAGGAATCATGCCACCCTTTGCGGGGGGATATAAAATGAAATAGCCCTAGTTTACACAACAAAGGTCTTACCTTGGCGCATTCAACATTCGTTCTTGCTTTACCAAATGCTTGAAAAATGATTGGAAATGTAATAGCATTCACATCTACAGAACAAAAATCCACCTGATCAGGCACTACTTCGCTATATGAAAACCCGTCTCCGCTTGTTGTGTTATACACTGCCGTGTTCTCAATCTTAATTGCCTTTGATTTGCCTTTTATCCGGATGCCCGCGAATCGGTTGTCTCTCACACTGCTATCACTGATGGTCAGCGGAGAACTTATGTTGTCAGACGTCACTCCATATACGGAGCTTTTTACTGTCACGTGGTCAAGGACGGGAAGATAGTTGTTGCCCTTTATCGCTTCGTAGGCTTGAAACACGTCCACGTATTGAAGAGATGAAGGTTTTGTTGATCCGGAAAAGTCGACCCCCTTCCAGTACACTTTGCTTGAGAGCAACTTTGCCAGACTGTGACATTCTATTCCAATATCCCGCCGGTGGTCTGAATAAAAGGAAAACGAGAGATATTAGCACAGCGTACACACGAGATACATTTTAAAAACAATGTTATCGTGTTCTATGTTCTCAAAAAGTCAACCTTTTATGTGGTTTGTTGCATGAGCTTTGTCGTGTTCTACTGCGAGAATCACACTGTTTTAGATTAGTTTGTATGACAGCATCTACGAATCGGTTAAAACTCGCTAAACAGTTGGTTTGATCAAGCTTTTCCAATTGAACGCCCTGCCGATCTTTTTTTCTTTCTTGAAACTCCTTAGCAATTTTTCACAGTCCATTCAAACAAATCGACTCAAAACAGTATTTCTCAATAGAAGAAAGATGGTCGGAAAAGTGACACCTAAGGGCGTTTGCTGCCAGATCTCTAAAGTCTCATTGATATGAATATACAAATTCGACCTAAGAAGGGAATGAACTAATGATAAAAGCGATCGAAATCGGAATATTTAAGAATGTGTTATCTTGCAAATAGACTCCTATTCTTACTAGTTATTTGTCCCCTCCTTCCTTGTTTGACTTACCGCAATTCTCGACTCCGATTCCCGGATGTTTGCACGCCAGTAAACTCTTCTCAGTCCCCTTGCAGTCCACCTCGTCCAACCAAGTAGGCCCGGTTCCCCCACCATGTGTATAGAACGTTTTCGCTCCCAGAAAACCCAGCTGTCTGCAAGCAACCTGTGTTCATTAAAAATAAAATGAGCATAGCCTTCAAACAACAAATCTACACCACACCAGTCTGATCTTAAGTGCGAACATGTACCCCCCTCCCCCCCCCCCCTCCTCCTCTCCCCCGATCCCACAAATTCTCCATGGAGGTTTTTATACGTTCGAAAAGAGGTACGAAGCAGAACGTCATAATAAAGTTTGTTTGTTTTCAGGTTTTTAACAACAACGTAAACCCAACAGGAGGTTGGGAGAGCGGGGAAAATGGGGGGGGGGGGGGTGGCTGCATCTCCCACCTTGTACGATTGTGGGGGGGGGGGGTGTTAGTCTTAGGTACGCCCCTTTCTGTAACTTGCAAAATTAATAAACCCATAACCCAGATGTCAACATACAAATTCGTCTTACTCGTCTCCGAACTTTATTTCTTATAGAGCTATTGAGAAGATTCGATGTAATAGTTACACAGTTCCCCTTAGGCTTATTTGTGTTCAGTGCGCATTCCACTCACCTGAGCATCTTTTATGTCAAACGAATCATTGCACACAGTTCCCCACTGTCCTCTTACAAAAAGCTCCAGCCGACCTTCTCGGTAATTTTTCCCGCCGCTAAGACAAATTCCATCATCGTAAGGCGCTGTGACGTTCAAATCGTCCACATTCACTGATGTATTCGTTGGTATTTTGCTAAAGACGATTCTTCCTAGCGAGTTTCCTTTCGCTTGCAGGGAACCTTTCACTTGCAAAGCAACTCCAGCTTTAAAGTGCAATTGGACTCCGGGTTGTATAGTTAGAGTGGCGTTCTCAGCTACAACAAGGTCTTGAGATACGACATAAGCTGATCCGTTCACTGTTAGAGTGGTATCGACTGTGATATCTCCTCCGAGACTTGCGCTTTCGACGCGTTGTATGACAAGTAGCAACAGAAGCAGATAAATAAATCTACGTATCACTGGTGAATAATTCTCCATCTCTGTGAAATAAGCTAACCCTGAGAAAGAAAATAAGTTTTTTTCTTCATTATTCGCGCAGTTTTTACAGTAAGTGTAGGCCCACAATTTGCATTTACATAATTAACCCTCGGACGTACAAGCAAACTCACACCCCCACCATCGTACAAGGGGGGGGGGGGGGTGGATGGAACCACTCCCCGGAGTTTTCGTTATATTAAGACATAGCGAAATTATTTTGGACTGAGAAGAAAGCCCTTAGCTTACTCTACAAGATGACATAATTTTAATTGGCTGTGACGTCATATGACGTCACGTGACGTCATTAGAGCCGCCATCTTGGATCCGCCATCTTGGATTTAAACATTTTCTTTGAAAGTCAGAAAATAACGAAAATTGATGCAAAATCAAGGCAAAATACTTATGGAATGTAAAAATAAACAAATCTTGCACTACTGTTTTAAAAAACGGGAAAAAATCAAGAAAAATTGTAAAAATGACAATTTTTGGCAAGACCTGCTTGTATTTTTGACGTTGCCATGGCAACGTCAAATACCATGGACACATGGTTGACATATCAAAATTTCCGCAAAGGATGAATGAACAGCTACTGAAAGTTTCAGCATTGTAGAATAAATCGTTTTTTCAAAATTTGGAAAAAACCTTATGGGGGGGTGGCATCCACCCCCCCCCCCCCTTGTACGTCCGAGGGTTAAGCCACCCCTTGGGATTTTCTCTTTTCTAAAATATAAAATTTCATACTGAGAAAAAAAAGAACTGTAAAACTTAACTTGCGAGAATAGTCTCTTTCGCAGGTTTTCTGCTCGCTTACGGTTTACCTAACAAAAGATCGAGGATTCCCCCAAGGAAAACAGAAAGAAATCATTTTTTTAGAAAATATCTCGCTAGAAGGTTTCTTGGCGACGAAATTGACGAAAATGTGTAAGTAAGAACGATTAACTACGATTAACCATCGGTCTACTAAAGATTTTTCCAATAAATTTTATATAAAATAAGAATATTAAGAATGTTCTTTGTTTACTCAAGATTAATCGAGGTTAATCGTGAAATTTCAAAAGACAACGTGAACTGGGAAATTAATTTGCATCTCGACTTCACATGTTTTTATTTATTTTTTTTTTTATTATTATTTTTTTCGATTGACAGACCTCTTGTGTGTGTTCTTGATATTAGGTTTCGTCGAAGCGAACAAGTTTAATGTTATTTTGTTCAAAAGTAGGTTGTTTACAGTTTGAGTATCTTAACAATACCAGTTAATCAGTGGCGCGCGTAAGGTAAGCGTGATTTTATTTTCAGCTTTGTTATCGACTTTTCTATTGTTTATACTTGTGACTTTCTGGACAAAGAAAGGTTCAGTGAGTATTTCATTTATTGCGTTTATTTTTTTCGATTGACAGACCTCTTGTGTGTGTTGTTGATATTAGGTTTCGTCGAAGCGAACAAGTTTAATGTTAACATAAAGTTAAGTGTGCCACGCACCATAATTTTATTTTGTTCAAAAGTAAGTTGTTTACAGTTTAAGTTTCTTAACAATACCAGTTAATCCGGTGGCCCGCGCAAGGTAAGTGTGATTTTTTTCAGCTTTGTTTCTCTGTTGATGAAAAAGAACTAAAAGAGACGTCAGGGTATTAATTTTATACGTTAGCGAAACGACCTACAGCTCGTTAGCGAAACGACTTTAGACGTTAGCGAATCGACCTAACTCGTTAGCGAACTGGTCGTTAGCGAAACAACTCGTAGGCGAAACAACCGCAATTCATATAAACACCTCTTCAAACCTTATATTTATTAGTGCACTCAACAAATCCACATAATAGCGGAACAAATTAATTTACCAGTTCACGTTGTCTTCGGCTTCGCCGTCGTGATTTCCGAACAGTATTTCTTTGGAGTACCCCAGAGGACGTTTTGAAGTGGAACGCGTTTGCTTTCTAGGAGAGGGCATAGGCAGTAGTTTTGACCAATTTCAGCGAAAATTGCATAAATTGTCCAAGTAAGTGGTACAGATCATAGTAAATCGGCAAATTTTCGACCTAATTTGGTATTCCAGCTAGTTTTAAAAGAACTATTAGCGAACTGATCGGACTCAAATTAAGCCAGACTATAGCTCGAAGACTGTTCCATCGAGGACCGAAAGCTCTGATAAAAGCGATTCGAGCAAATATATTTTTTCGGCTGCATTCCAGAGGCAGTACCCGATTCTCCGATGTGGAAGTTGCACGCCTTGTGTAAATATTTGTATTCAGTACACGAGTCGAAAACTTAAACTCCCAGAACTGCTCTCGCGCGGTACAAATCGCCAAGAAAGCGGCATAAAACAAACCTAAACAATGCGAAAATGTTTCGCAGTCGTAAAAGCAGATTTTAGAAAACTTAAATATTTATAATAGCAATAAGTGAAGAAATTTGAATATTCATATGGGCATGCTGTGACCTCACAAACATAGGATGGTTAGCCTGTGCAAGAAGTAACAAGAATTCGAGCAGTCACGCGCGCTTGTCGCGCTTTATCCAACTGCGTTGGGACATGTCACAAAGTATTTTACATTCCATAAACAGGCGTTTGGGTATGAATTGGGCAGTAAACACGTAAACTTTCAGTACAACGGAAAACACTGCAAGTAGTTGCACGGAACAGCCATGGGTTCGCCGGTTTCCGTTGTTGTCGCAGAAATTGTGGTACAAAACCTCGAGGAACGCGCCCTTGCAACTTGACCGCAAACGATACCGCTTTGGTTACGCTACGTTGACGATACTTTTACCGCCGTGCACAAAGACGAGATTGACAATTTTCACGAACACCTCAACGAACAGAACGACGACATTCAGTTTACCAGAGGGATCGAAGAAAACGGAAAAAATTATTTTCTAGACTGTCTGGTAAGCCGTGACAACAACGAACAACGAACTACAGTGTACAGAAAACCAATGCTTACTGACAGATTACTGGACGAAACATCCTACAACCCGACTTCCCACAGGGCTACGACTATCAAGACTTTGACAAGACGAGCGCAACTAGTTTGCGATACAGCCGATAGTTTATCTGACGAAAACAAATACCTTGACCGCGTTTTCCACAAGAACACCTACAACACTATTAGACGAAACACTCACCGAACTACTGAAACTACCGAAACTGATAGAAACACGACATTTGTTACTACAGCGACTATACCCTACATCAAAGGCACTTCTGGCACTTATGCGCGGATTCTACAACCCTACAATATCCGTGTAGCTCACAAACCTATAAACGGCGTTACGACATTTACTTACTATCCTTAAAGACAGGGGCGAACCTAACGACAGACAGGGAGCAATTTATAAGATCAAATGCTCCGACTGCCAGGCCTCCTACATCGTAGAGACCGGTAGAAACCTGACCACGAGACTGACTGAACACAAACGAGCGACGAGAAATGGTGATGTCAACAATCACATTTCTGAACACCATCGACTTACTAACCACAAATCGACTGGGACTCTGCTGAATGCTTCACCTAGAGTACTAACTATTTTCAACGACTCTGGAAAGCTGGTACACAAACTTAGAACAAACGCCTCTAAACAGATGTCAACAACTACCGGCACCTTACAAACGACTTATTCACGACTTTAACAGAACCGACAAACGGACCGCTAACAGAACGACTTAATTTGACTTACAATAGACGGAACAGAACGACTTAATTTGACTAACAATAGACGGATCGAAACTAACCAATTACTGTAAACAAACTTTACACGAGTCTAACATCATCGTTTGACAACAACTTTTCACTTGACTCTGAAGATGACTTCCGCTCAGGTTGTCGAAACGTCAGTCACCAACAACAGTTCTTCTCAGAACTACTCTCACCCGGACGATCATACATTACGACCAACAAGTAAACTGTCGCTAATTTTCAACGGGTATTCATATAGAACAAGATAATATTATCTTGTATAGAAGTAGTTTAGTGATGTCGTCGCAGCAAGAACAAACTGGGCCTTGGTTGATATTGGGTTTATTGAAAGTCCTTTTCGCTACATTACTGCACGTTTCTCACAAAATTTGCATCTAAAGAGCAGACCTGCTAACAAAATTAGTTTGTTTCTGTATTCCTTTGCTGCAATCATACAATATTGAATGGGGGGAGGGGAGTATTTTAGCAGAGTGTGATGAAATTTAAAAAACTAAAAGCGAAGTCAATGTGTCAACTACTTTTGTCTAAGCTTAGAGGAACACTAAAAATGTGCAAATCACAGAAAATTTAACAAAAGTCACATTCCAAATGTCCTTATAAATACTCACCGAGCGGAACGTTTACCAGGTTTTATCAGCAACGACTCTCTATGATCCACCGATCAACAAGTTAACTGTCGCTACTTTTCAGCGGGTCTTCATCGAGAACAAGAGAATATTCTCTTGTATAGAAGTAGTTTAGGGATGTCGTCGAAGCAAGAACAAACTGGGCCTTGGTTGATATTATTACTTACTACTTATCCTCATCGGGCCCATGAGGACTCTTGAGGCCGGTTGGTTGATATTGGGTTTATTGAAATTCCTTTTCGCTACATTGCTGCACGTTTCTATCTTGAAATTTGCATCTAAAGAGCAGACCTGCTAACTCTCACGATTCTGCCTTGAGTATAGAGATTTTTAATCTTTATACAAGACGCCCAATCTCACGGTTTTTTGGGAAAATCATTCTTGAATAAAATATTACCTTGTAATGGAATTCTAGTGCCATAAAGTGATAAACTAATAAAACTAACACTGTACTATTACAGTTTGTACCATACTGTCTGTTTTGCACTTCTGTTTATGCGTTTTTTGCTTATTGCTTAGTTCCAAGGCTTCTGTTAGAAATTTTATGCAGACGTTAAGTTAACCATTAACCGAACGTCAATTCCATGTTGAAAAAAGGTTTTGTCCAATCTTGATTGGAAAAAAATTAAGAATCCCACTACTTTTTGTGAATCTCCATATTTTTTTCATGAGTCTCTAGATTTTCCTTTATCAGGGGTTGGCAGTTCTGAAAGAAACCAAAAGATTCACATTTAATGCTGACTCGGAAAATGCGGTTTGAGTTTTGGCGTTTGGTGTTAGAGGTTGTGACAGTTTTAAGGTTGAGGTAAATAAAAACAAAAGAACCCTTGGGAATGTTGCCCAATATGGCTGTCGCTGAATTTCATTGATGCTTATATAAGATTGTTTTTCAGACGGCGGAAAAATATTTTTTTCCAACATGAAAGATAAGGATTGTTTCGTATATGAATAGCATTTATACGTGGGATAGCGGAAATTCCAGCCCATGACTGAGCAAGTAAATTACGTGAAAATCTACTTTCTGCCGTCGAAATTATAACCTCAAACGTGACGTCAAGCACTAGACACTTGCCGTTCGCGGTTAACATGTGTCTAATTACTTCGAGTGCTTTCACCTTTCATCAAGATTGGTCTAAGTACACATATTATAAATTTCCAATTCAGGATTCCAAAAACGTGAAAGTTCAGGAATGTCGCAAGTCAGGAGCGCATTTATGGGCTCCTGCTCAAGTCTAAAAAAAAAAAACCGTTTGCAATTTTTGTTGGTTCCATCCACTCCCCCTTTTAACTACGGTGAGGGTATGAATTTGCTTGTACGTCCGAGGGTCAACTGGGGAATGGGGTCTTGGGGTGGTTCAATACCGTAAAATTCCGATTATAAGCCCTCCCGCTTATAAGCCCCCCCCCCTCCCCGGTTATAGGCTCATCTATCTGGAAACAAAAAAATACGTCCGATTATAAGCCCTCCCGGATATAAGCCCCCATCTGCCGGATGACAGTGCTGAACACTGCTAAATGTTGCTTTATTATGCGTTTTTTACTTAAAAACGTATTTCGTTTAACACTACCATGGCTCATTTCAAAACGTTATTTTTATTCCGCTTATAAGCCCTCCCGGATATAAGCTCCTCCGTGTATAAACTCACCCAAAACCCCTTATGAACTCATATAAGCCCAGGGCTTATAACCGGAATTTTACGGTATGCAAGCAGGTGAAAATATGTTCTCTTTAGGTTGAGTGCAAACTATCAAGGGCGCGAATGACCAAGGAGCAGCTCGCACAGGCGCTTATCGATTGTGCTAGTAAAACAAGCATAGTATGCTTCTACTTAGTGGTGAAAAATAAAATCGATAGAGTGTTTTTGTTTTGGAACTATCGATCTGATAGTTGCTCTTTGCAAATTTGATGACCTTAAAACTAGCATAAAATGATATTAGCCCTCGAAGCTTCGCTTCTCGGGGTAACATTTGTTTTAAGAACATCACATTTCCGCGGGGCAACTATCAGCCGATAGTTCCTTGACAGAAACACTCTATTGTTTAAATATAATTTGATACTGGATAAATGACGAGCGAAACTGTACATTTGTCATAGATTTCGACGTATGAATTGTTTAGTTATCAACTTTATTCTTACAGTTAACTGTAGGGCTTTACATTATATGTGAATAATGTTAAAATGCAATTGCTATTAGTAATTTTATTTATGATACCGAGTACCAAAGTTAACCCATTGGCACCGGTTCGGGTCACAAATGGCCGTGACGAACGTTGCCCTGTGCATGTGTTCCACTTTTGACGGCATTATCTTTGACCAAAATAAGATATCATTCGACTCAATCTCTGCAGGAGGAAAAGATCTTTCCAATGAATCCGAGATTAGAGTGATTGGGTCAATTGAGCTTGAAATACCCACAAAAATGCTTAGAAATTTGAATAAAAAAACTCGGCGGAAAATTTCCTCACAGGCAAGAATTTTTTGATTGGATGCTGCTTTCTCGGGATTTCTTGAACTACAAGAAAGGCCAACAACTGCAGCAAAAGTGGAAGAAAAGAAAAAAAAAAGAAAATCGAAAAACAAATAAAAAAAACGAAACCTAAGCCAAACTTTGACTTTTATGCATGACCGAGCAGAAATGTCATAAAATGTGATGCTAGCGGCAAGAAAGGTATACCCTCATGTTCCTAATGCCGTTTCCAGTAGTTTGGAGTACATAAATCTCATACCAGTTATCTTTTCAGCTTTCGCTTTATTTTTAGTGGCAAGATTAATATTGTCTGTCACTTTAGAAAGTATTTTCCATAAATTGTAGTTGTTTACCTCAGTATAGTCGTTTTTTGCTTTCAGTTAAAGCGTGTTCAGCCTCATTAGTATCTAGCTCATAATTATCTTAATCCATTTATGCTATGCTGCCATATTGAGAGGTAACACGAGCTTTTCCTTTTCGATGTCTTTCTGGTCTCCACGCAAGACGGTTTTCAAATCTTCCATTTCCAAGTCTTCAACGACGCCACCCTCTGAAGTGGAGGGACGGGAGTCCGCGACACTTCCGGTCACTGCTGCGAGGCTAGAATCCCGTATGGGCGGAGCCTGATGGGCGACAGTCACATTAGCTTTGCGTCTCCACTTCCGAAACAGGATGGCGAGTACAATAAGAACAAGGGAAAAGACGAAGAACCCGCCAATGGAAATTCCCATGATGATCAAAGGTTTCTTGTACCAGCTCTTCGTGGGCACAGAAACTGGAACCTCAGTTGTGGTGCTCGTTTTGTCTGCAAGACAGTAAATGGCAGTGTTATAAGATCAGATGTTTTTTAAGTTGGCCGCTGACCAGGTAATGCTTGTTTTACATTGGATCTTGGGCTCGAGTCATCTAATTTGTTTTTTTTTTTCCTGTGTATGGTCAGTACATTAAGTTGCTATTTAAATAAAAGGCAAAGTAAATAACTGGTAGCACCCCTCTTTGAGGCCTGGCTAGGTCTAGGTCTAAGTATATAAGTCTATATGTGGCGCCAATACAGTGAAACAGCTGGACGGCGGATAACTGTAAAAGGCAAAATATGCCAATCAAACCTTTAGGATAAAGAATTACAAATTATTTTAGGATAAAGAAAGTGAAAGTTAATACCCTTTTTAAGGCCCAAAACCGAAAAAAGACACCCTATTCAAGGAGAGGAGAAGCGTTCCGTGACGACCCAAATTACGGCCAACCGCGCACGGCAAAACACAAATCTTTATAAAAATCACTTTACTACTACTTGAACGGTTAGTTCAGTTTTAAGATCCTTTTTTCGTTTTTTCGAATTTAGGTACCCTATCTAAGGATCACACCGGGAACACAATGCCAAAGGAGCAAAAATGATACCCTATTTAGGACCGAGAACCTCAAAAACCATACCCTATCCCGCGGCACATACCTATATAGCCCATATGTGAGTCCCCCTCCCCCGGATCGCATATTACTTACTAGTTGTTGTGCAGACGAAAGGATAAAGACTGTTGCATGGAACAAGGTATTGAATTCCGTTGTGTGCCATCACGGTACATTGCTGGCCCGTCTGCTTCCCACCTTTTTGTTCTTCCTGTCCAAGTAATAGATAATTTTTAGTTGCTTTACTCTACATAACTTAGCGTAATACAATAAATAATGACATTTTATAATATGAAAACACATACCAAGTCGGCTGCAGTTGAAACCCATATAGGCACAGGAGGACTTCCATCGGGTCTTAATGACTTTATTGCCAGGTTAATAAATTCCATATCAGCTAGTATAGACGGCGATGCCACATGTCCTCCGTAGTACTTTAGATAAAAGTGAAATACAGAAGTCAAATGATTAATCTGCGTAAAATTACAACAAGCCAATTATGTTCACATGCGTATGCGTTCAGTTAAAGATCATTTTCATCTGAAAGAAATCATCTTGGCTGAGGTTAGTCCCAAGCACAAGCTTAAATTTGCTCAGCTCAGCAGATTTGATTACTATATTTGCTTTATCTCTGTGGCTACCTTCAACATTTTCCTCATTGCCTGCCCCAACAAAATGTGAATGTCAAAGTGATATTTTTAATGGACCATTACGGGAGCATGTGCAGGTACTCCAAACATAGCATCCACATGGTGCCATTCAGTTTCTTTTCGGCCTATCTGACTAGGAGCCCTTTCCATTCGTGTGGAAAAATCGGTGAGAAGTTGCCGGCAAAGGTAACTTAGTAACATTTTTCAACAAGCACAATGGTACGGGACAGGTGTGTGCCATTTAAAAAACTTGCCAATGGAAAGGATCCTTCCATTTTATTTGCCATCTTAACAGCCGAGTATTTAATGAGAAGTATGGTAATAGTGTTCCGGCCTCAAGAGTCCTCATGGGCCCGATGAGGATAAGTAAGTAAGTAATGGTAATAGTGCGAAAAATAAAGCATTCCTGCAGAAAAGGAAAAAAGAGAAAGACCTTGGTAGGTATTCTTTTTTTTTTAGAAATGTCCCAGTGCGTCTGAAACCACTGGCTCAGTGAACTACAAACCTGGCAGTAATCCCTTGCTTCTTTAAACGTTCTACTTCCACCTCTAAACACAAAGCAGATTGACTCTACATTCAGCCAGTCAGCAGGACAGCCAACTAAAAATAAACAAGAAAGATTGATTAGTCAGTTGAAAATCAACTCGTCAATTCTGGGCCATGTAACTTTGACTGTACTTCGAAATTAAATAGCAATCGTCAAGTTTCTTTCTATTCTCTGTTGTACTTACTGGATAAAATGTTTTTAGGCGGCAACTTCCTGAAAGGTTTATATTCCACAGTGGACAGGGTGTAATTATCCTCTTTCTCGTAAATTCGCGAACCAACTGAAGACTCGTTTCCTACTCCCCACCAGTTTAGTGTTGCATCAATCGGGTCAGAGACTGCTTGGGTTGTTGAACTGAACTCGTAAAGATTGGACGGATTCTTTAAGTTATTTCTGTGGTATTCCATCGGTCCGTTGGACTTGATGGTCACACCGTAGTTCTGTCCACTGAGACCTTTGTTCAGATAGAAAGTGTTCAATTCACACTTCTGTTCTTTAAACCGAGCGCTGGAAAAGTCGTACTCGATGGAGTGCAACCCTGAGTTGTTGTAGAAGAAATTGTTTATGATCTCGCTTTGTACCTCAGAAAGTTTAATGGTGCTACCTCGACCCAGGTTACTTCCAAAGGCATTGTTCACAATGTAAACAAAGCTGTAATTGCGTTTCAAATCTTTCCTCTCTTCTACGAGTATTGTTCCATTTGCATTACCGGAGAACGTGTTGCCGTATATTAAGCCTCTTGGCAAGCTTGTTCCGTCGCTTCGCCCTAACTGCGCTTGAATTCCACCTAAGCGATTTCCAGAGATGAAGTTGTTGGCGAGTGTGAAATTGCTGTCCTGGATTTCTACAAAAATGGCGGCTTTTTTAGGCACGTTTGAGGGAGAAACAGGCGTGTCAGTGATTTTACAACGCTCGGTGGTGAAATGAGGCCGTACATCGCTTCCATCGGCCACCGAAGAGTAGCTTATCCCTTGATGGATGTTCTCACGGAAAACACTGTTGGAAATTCGGTGTTCTCCTGAAGAAAAAAATCGCTAGATCTTAAAAAACATTCTTGTCAAGAACGAATTGACAAATAATGAAACAGCGACTGAGTCAATACTTAAAAGAAGCATAAACGGAAAGAAAGAAAGCACTATGTAAGTAATTATATAAAATTGTACGTTTTGGCACAAGCCAGTTAAGTCTTGCTATCCTTTCCCCATGTGTTGTTCGTCCTTCGTATTCGAAGATGACCATAAGACATCTAGATTCTTTTAACTGGAAAGCTTAAGAGTGACTTTTACGATCGGCCAAGCAAAAATTTGATTTCATGGCAGAAATTGACAAATCGATTTTCTTCATTTTTTGCTCATTAATAGCTTTAAGATAGATAACAAACCTGATGTAGTTTGTTTCCCTTAGAAGTCTTCTAATTTTAAGAAAAGAAAGAAAATCGATTTCGGTGGTCGAAGTCACAAATTTCCTAACGTTTAAACCTGAAATTAGCTATTATGAACACTCATCGCGTTCGCTTACAAAACCGCGCAGAGAAATTTGGTCACTTCCTATCAACATAAAAACTCTTTTTCTTTCGCTAGAATATAATTTCAGGGCTTTAGCGCAACTCTTCCAACTGAAAAAAATGAACTGACGAGGAATGCTTTTTACGATAACAAAAATTTGAATGAAATAGTAATTTTCAACGGCAGTATTTAGCATAGATAGATAGATAATTTATTAGCGTGAAATAAGCTTAGCTCTACCGCTAGTTTACAGTTATTTCACGAAATTAAAAACTAAAATCTAAATTAATTAAAATATATACTATATAAAAATGCTAGCTACTATAGATAATATAATAAATATGATTAAAAAATTAAAAAATTAAAACATCCTTAATTGATTAACATCGCTATAAAAAGTCCTAAGAAATAAAAGTTACAATTTAAAACGTTAAATTTCGAATGTTGCGTATAAAATCCTTGGTGCCAGCTAGGCGGCGTACGTTCTCGGGAAGTGCGTTCCATTGTTTTGCAGCGTAATAACTGAAACGTTTAAGGCCGTATTTGGTACTATTCGCCTTAGGTAATGTCGAGACATTTGCACCTCGCAAATTGTAATAACTTCTTCTGATATTTATGGGACCTTCAATTTTTACCGGCGCTCTACCCTGAAAACAGCTGTTTATGGTAATTAACATGTCCTGTATCCTACGGGTTTCTTAAAGGAGAAGTTCACTCTAGAATGGCCATTTATTTTCTTTACGCCAATAAAAAGTTTACACAAAGATATGTCATTCTCCAAAATTTCAGCCTCCAACGTTCGCTATAACCCTACGAAATCTTTCCCGAAACTCGACAACTGGACGCCGCCATCTTGGAGCTGGTAATGTATGCGTGACGTCAAAGAGCTCAGCCTGAAGTTTGGCGGGAATCTTTTAATAGTCAAAACGCCTTGTTTTTTTGTATTTTTGGAGCTCTGTTTGAGCAAAATGGAGATTCACAAACAGGCATTTTGACAAACAAAAGCCACTACGAAGAAACGATGAGTTTCGAGTATTTAAATTTTACCGCCAAACTTCAGACTGAGCTCGTTGACGTCACGCATATATTACCAGCTCCAAGATGGCGGCGTTCAGTTGTCGAGTTTTGGGAAAGATTTCGTAGGGTTATAGCGCACTTTGGAGGCTGAAATTTTGGCGAATAACATTTCTTTATATAAACTGTTTATTGGCGTAGAGCAAATAAATGGCCATTCTGGAGTGAACTTCTCCTTTAAGGTCGCGCGGGACCCTTGCTCATTAATAAATTCATTAGCCAAATTTCTTGACGGAGTGCTATCTTGTAAAGCTTTAATTCACTACATTTTGAACATTGATTCCTCTAAAATTTAACAAGGATATTCGGGGATGATGGAATTACATCATGATTGTCCTTATACTGAGAGGTGATCGTTGTCTGTGATGTTACAAGCCCTTAAAAGTTTAACTGCAGATAATGCGATTTTGTGTCCAAGTTTTCAGCTAGCACAGCGCACCGAATTAAATGATTATATAGCCTAGTGATAAATCATAACCCCTTTTGTGCTATGGCTAGAACGAAATTTTCGATTTCAAAAACTGCTACAAGTTAATGGCTTCTAAGAGAGCAAAAATGTGAAATCTAAACTTTGAAACGTGCTATCTTCATTTTGAGAAGGAAATTTAAAAATTCGCTCTAGTCATAGCACAATAGAGTACATCAAGTTTATGTTCCTCGCGAATCAACTCTTGAAATTCTATATCGGCGGAGAAAACTTGGACACAAAATTGCAGGTTTAGAGGCTTCCGAAGACCTTCCGAATCAATGTTTACAACAACGTGTGATATAATTATTCAAAGCTGTGAATCTAATTATGATAATTCCCTATGTTCCAGCGCACGTGGCACAAAGCTGAGAACAATTACTAGTAATTACTTGTACAAAAGAGTTTAAAAACAAACATTCTCATGAATATTTCGTTTGTTGTCGGCTTCAGTCGTCCGGCAGTTCGTGCATACTCTTTAAATAAATACATACTAATGACTGCAAGGGTCCTGCGCGACCTTAAGTATTGTTAAGACCTATCCACTCTAACAAAGTCTGATAAGATGTAAAATTATCTTTATAAATTAATCTAAGTGCACGCTCGTTAACTTTTTCTAGCATGTTAGCGTTTCTGGTCCCGCATTGGTGCCAGACTTGGCTGCAATAAGTAAAATAAAGGAAAATAAAGGCGCGGTAGAGTGCTTCTTTGGTCTTACAAGGTAGAATATATTTAAGCCTATTCAGGGCATTCACTTGTCCTCCTACTTTACGATAAATATCCGCGATGTGGGCATCAAACTTGAGCCTGTTATCTAGTGTAACACCTAATAATTTGATTTCTTTTGAAATGGGAATTCGTTTATCCACACATTTAATCGGTTTATATCATAAGCATGTGGTATAACCCCAGGGGGGTACTTGCAGTATCCATGACGGGGAGTCCAACGTATTTTTTTGGGTTGAAAATTTACACCCTTGGTATTTTTTTGGGTCAAGAGATCTGTCATTTATTTTTTTAGGTCTTAAAGTCTGTTTTATTGAATAAATCAGTATCAAGGTGCTAGGTCTTGTACTTTTTGGGGTAGAAAATTTTGATGCCAGGTATTTTTTTGGATGAAAAATCTCAGGCTCATGTATTTTTTTTTGTTTCGTTTCCTCAGAAACGATACGGTATTATTTTGGCTTCGATGTGAACTATTTACACAGTGGGGGCTACTATCCAATCAGAAGAACGGTCGTAACCACAAAGTAAATACGTTTGACCGAAGGCAATTAATTTCGTAAAAACATGTTCTTCAAATATCGGAAACATATTCCTCAGCTTGATCAAAAAATATTGAGATTCGTTGCAAACAGAAATATCTGACGACTGCAATCGTTTTAAGTTTGATTAAAGCGTTGTATTGTAAGAAAACTAGAGAAAGCTCTCGTAGCGTTTAATTGTTAAGTAAACATTCTAGCGATTTTCTGAAACGGAAGTAAATTTCCACCAATCAGTGTTTGCAAGCGCAAACAAAAACGGGATGACTTGTCGTGTTTGCTCGCACGGGGCGCTGCTATTCAATCACAAGAACGGTCTTAACCACATAGTAAATACGTATGACCGATGGCAATTAATTTCGTGAAAACATGTTCTTCAAATATCGGAAATATATTCTTCAGCATGACCAAAAATATTGAGATTCGTTGCAAACAGAAATATCTAACGACTGCAATGGTTTTAAGTTTGATTAAAGCGATGTATTGTAAGAAAACTAGAGAAAGCTCTCGTAGCGTTTAATATTATTCTGAAACGGAAGTAAATTTCCACCAACCAGTGTTTGCAAGCGCAAAGAAAAACGGGATGACTTGGCGTATCTCATGTTTGCTCGCACGGTAGAGCTTAAGTGCGCTACAAAGAGAAGTGCATATTTGCAGGTGAGTCACAAAGTTAATTTCACTTCATGTAACAGAGGAATGTATAAATGTGGGAGATTGCCCTATTCTATTTGTACAGGAAAATTCACGGCATCTTCGACGTCACAAACAGCGCGAATACACGCAAAATTGCGTGGGTTCTCGCGTGGATGTACCCGGAATTGCGTGATCAGTGTCACGTCCGTCGCAAAAACATTCGAGTCTGCACGGAAAGTTGAGAACGAAAAAGAAGACAGCCAAGTTCTGTTCAAAGTTTAAATTTTGTATGGACAGTATCGTATAGCAAGGTGTGCAACTGCCGTGTCGAACTAAATTCGTCTCCTTAGTTGACGTAACGCTCAACATTAACTACCGCTGCAACTGCTGGAGCAGATTTCTGAGATTAAATTAATGATATAAACATCATTTGGATTATTCAAAGCCATCGCAGTCTGATCGAAACTCCACAGTATCGCCAAAAATGCAAATCGTTATTATCAGTGTTACCAATGCAAGGCTGTTACACTGACAACAGAAGCAACTTGGCTGTGTCTTGTTCTGTGGAGATAATTTTATATTTGCCGGGAGAGCGTGCAACGCGGATCGAGCAAAATACAATCCCGGTATGACTATATATATCATATAACATAAAACTTTCTTTAAACTTGAATTTTGCTTAATTAAAAATCCCGGTTAAAAATCTGTGTATGGTAGCTTTTTACATTAATTTGCCCTGGTTGTTTACGTGTCTTTGTAAAGTAACAACAGGCATTTGATTTTGAAGAAATGGCTTCGAAACAGTGTGCTTATCTCTGTTCTTGTCGACCAGGGTTTTGGTTTGCCTTGAATTTGGCATTTATTTGATTTGAGCATGTGATCAACTCAGAGAAGTATATACCTCAAGCTTTTTGTCAAAAGGTAATAATTTCATCTACGATTAAAGTGTTGTTTTGCATTTTATCAGAGATCAGTAGTCACAAAACACTTTATTTATGGAACTGATTTATTTTAGGATTGTTTGTTTCAAAAAATAAACCATTTTAATTAATTGCATTACTCTGATCTTGCATTTTACTCTTGTGGTTTGATGTTTCCCCACATTGATAGGAATATATGTAAATATTTTCTGTAAGTTATTTTTCCATTCATGTAACATTCAAAGTTATGCTATCAGGTGCCATTTCTAAGCAAAAAGTGTTCTGCAGAAATAAAAAATTATTTTAATTTTCACTCGATGAGTAAAAACGATTAAGGCAAGCTCCCTTCACTTAACTTAATTTGGAGAGAAAGACACATGCTATTTCTATAAAGAGAAATATTTATGTGTTACTTGAACTCTTGAAAGCCAAACTGCAGCAGGAGGTAGTTTATGTCTCCTTTACATAAAATGGACAGTAGGTGTTAAATGGGAATTTAAGTTACTACTGAATATGAAGTTCTTCTTTTCATTCTTCACTCGTGCATGAATAGGCCTTATTCGTATTCCCCGACGGCCCTGGGACGAGAGCCTTCTAAACATGAATGCGAGGCTAATGCGGGGTACTTTGCTCGAAATTGCAAAGAAACATATGGAAAATTGCGACTAAGTTGCCGAAAAACCTTAAAAATTATAAACGCTTTGAGGATCTTGAGCTAGGAGGTGATCTGCAGGCTAGAGGGATACCAGTGTCAATCAGAAAAATTAGAAGATCTGGTAGAACTGACCGAGAAGACTAACAAATTCCTTGAAGTAGTTGAATCGGGGTAGTGCAAGTCAGTCATCGAGTCGCAAGGTAATAACCCTAATCTGTTAATATTTGTTTTGATTGTACATCCGACTTGCCAGAGGCAATAGACTTAACTTGGAGAGATTTGTATTGCTATTATTAAAAAAAAAAGTAAGAATAAATGTCTGAAGGCATGCTGCGTATTGACTTCATATTTTGATCGGCATATTAGCAAAAACAACTGAACGAAATAATGGTGCATTAATTATTTACAAATTCGTTTGCTGTTAAATGCTCTCATTGTTTAGTTAAAAGAATAGCTTTTAACTCCACTGAACTGATTTCTTTCACACTCTGACTGCTATTTTTCTGTGCTGCTGCGAAACGTCTTTAAGAGAAATAGTAAATTTAATTTATGTTCTCGAACGCCGGTTCATTTAGCAAACTGGCAAAATCACAAGATCTAAACTTCCAAATTCCTTTCGCCCCTAAATCATCGAATGGTTCGAATAAAAGATAATTTTCTCAGCTCAGTCAAGTGAGGATATCTATAATTTAATGATCATTTAATATTCTTCCACGAAAATAGTCTGAAGCAGAACTGGATGTTTCAAATTAAAATCTCGCACGCACATTAAGATCGGAAAACTCACTAAATTACAAAGCAATTTACAAATTCGTTTTGGAGCTAACTACACACAATTTTTGAGTAAAAGGCTAGATTTTCATTTGGCTCAGGTGATGCTGTTAATCGTTTCACGCTCATTTCATGGTCTTCAGTGAAAAAAGTTATCACAGCGCTAGCTTTTGTTTACGTTTGTTACTGAGATATGTGCGTGATCAAATTTAATTTAGCAAGTTCCCTCTTCTGAACGCCTTAAACCTACCCCTAAAAACCTACTTAAATAGCAATATAAATATCCTCAAGGAAGTTTAATTCCTCGCTTAAGTCGGATATACACTGAAAATAAACAGATTAGCTGGAAACATAACCTGGTGTTGAAGTTTACTTCGCAAGTATTGCTGACTCGAAACCGTTCCCGACGATTCAGTGTAAATTTGTTAGCCTTCTTGGTCAGTTTTACCAGATCTTCTAATTTTTCTGATTGACACTGGTATCCCTCTAGCCTGCAGATCACCTCCTAGCTCAAGATCCTCAAAGCGTTTATAATTTTTAAGGTTTTTCGGCAACTTAGTCGCAATTTTCCATATGTTTCTTTGCAATTTCGAGCAAAGTACCCCGCATGAGCCTCGCATTCATGTTCAGAAGGCTCTCGTCCCAGGGCCGTCGGGGAATACGAATAAGGCCTATTCGGCAAATTCAACATACACTAGGACCTTCTCCAAATTAAAGTAAACCACAAACCCATCTCTCCTTAAGTGTTACACTATTCTCACCCTTCCGCAATCTGGAAACGAAACACTATTTCTTTTTGAAATAGCTGCTTGTTGAGTTCGCAATGTGAAGCTGCGTCGGACTCCCCCGTCATGTATTCTGCAAGTACTCTCCCCCCCCCCCCCCCCTGGGGGTATAACAGCATGTGGTATAACATTAATTTTTTTTCAATTCTCACTCAAACATGCATACAGATATTCTTATTAAACATACCTGAGAATTGGCTTGGGTTATTGGAAAGATTTTCACTTAGAGGGCATCAAACTTCGGCAAATTTTCACAGCATGACCGTAAACTGTTGAAATACTTCTAATTGCCAAACGCCAAGATAATGAATGTTTTAACCCCAAATGCTCGTCTTCCCTTCTTGTTGCCGAATGTTCCATTGTAAAATTCCCTTTTCAACGAAAGAGTGAGATAAAAAAGCCAACCTGGGTCAATTTAGGTCCATTTTGATCGCAAAACATCTTCGCCATTTTGCCACAAGATAAGATTTGTGACTAACGTGACATAATACACGTGACATGAAACACGATATTGTGACGTAAGTGAGTCTGCGCAGTAAGAGCTCTGGGGTCGAGAATGTCACGGAGTTAAAATAACGCAAAACAATTCTCCAGCACCGCCAACGCAGTTTGAGGAAGCAAATTGATCGTTCTGGAGTTCTGTACACACTTTCGTCAAGAGAAAAGAACCACGATAAAGGAAAATTGCTAAGGATGAAGATGCAAAAGGAATTTCGATTCGCTCTTAACAGTTGCTTTGTTGTATTTTGGAGCCAAGAAATGTTTAGCTGTAAGACAGGCTATTTTGATCGATATCACAACATTTTGTGGGACTACGATGCATTGGTAAAGAGGCTGCCTTCAACAACCCAAGCCAATTCTCAGGTATGTCTTAGATAAACATTTACATGTGTGTTTAAACGACAATTGAGAAAATTTGGAGTTATACCACATATTAAATAATTCCGTTGAAAACTGCCGTTTAATTCGACTTTCTAGTATCGTGAAAAGTATTCCCCACTTTTTTAATTATTTCAGTTCGAAGAGTTTTGCTTAAGCCCTGAAATTATATTTTAGCGAATGGAAAAGAGTTTCTCTGTTGATAGAAAGCATCCGAAGTTTTCAATGTGGCTTTGTTTGTGAACGCGACGAGAGTTAACGATAGCGAATTTCGGATTGAAAATTGTGTCACTTTGAGGCTCCGATCACGAAAACTGACTTTGTTTTTTTTTTCTCGAAATTAGAAGACTTCTGGGGGGGGGGAACAAAATACATCAGGTTTCTTATCTACCTAAAAGCTATTAATGAGCAAAAAAATGAAGAAATTTAATTTGATTTTTCAATTTTCCGCCACTGCAATCGCGGTTTTTATTTAAAGTCCTTCTTAAAGTGTGAGAGGACCTGCAGTATCTTTAGATGAACAGCCCAAGGACGAGCTTTGATAAATGTGCTGTTGGTGGCTAAAGGGATCTGATTCTTTATTGGTAAAATTATTCCTTGGTCGTAATGAAGGTTATATATAGGACTGTAACACGTAGAACAAAGAAAGAGCGGATGAATTCTTAAGTAAACCGTGCGTAGAAAAACAGAATGAGTGGAAATAGTTTACCTTTATGAGTACAGCGTCTTAATTCTAAATTGTCGATGTTCACATAGTTTCTGAGCCAATACTTTATGTACATTGCCGACTTGTTGTATTTGCCTTCAAACAGCAGTCTATACTCATCAACATCATTGGGAAGGTCAATAACAACTTTCCTCCAAATCCATACTTCGATGTTTTTTGCTTCCCATGTTAACTTTTGTTCAATGTTAGGATGTCTCCCTATGTAAAAAACAAAGAACAACATATATAAATTAAAAAATGTCTATGCGATCTTTGAATAATCTTGCCATGTTTGAGTACTTGTCGCCTCGTTCAAAGGATTTAAACAGTTAAGTATACCAAACTCGCTGAAAATGGCTTCACAGTAAATATCCAAAGGGTGATCGGCCTGCACGCAGACTTTAGTATTTAAGCCCGGATACCAAGCATCTGAGCCCATTTCTGAGCCCAGCTCCTGAGTAGAACACATTCATAGCGTAGCCAGAAGGCGTTTCGTCGAGCTCCGGCGTTATATTTCAACTCTACGTTCGGGATGAAGTTGGATCATAAATTGTATTAGTCTGCCGTCCCCTGCGGGTTTCAATACAAAATGATAAGTACAATTGACTAACCTGTTTGTATGTAGAGTGACAGTCCTGCTCTTCCTTGTTTACCCACGCGATAAAAAAACACTATGGAACATAACTGGGACAGTTTTGTGATACGAGGACTGAGGATTGCAGCGCGTCCAGCCTTTGTCCAGTGATGCCAGACATTGTTCGTTACCGATATAAAGCTGCTTTCCTGAAATGAAAAAAAAAAAAGAATCTAAGATTATGGGATTCCACTGTAAATAGAATACACAGCAATATTCATATTGCACCGGTGGTTGACTTTTAAAAGAAATCACGTGCACAAATTTCACTTTATTGCCAGATATATTTTCGTGTGAATCTCAGTAACCATAATTACTGACGTACCTTCTTCGGAGTGATATGAGTAGTCCGTTGCGTATTGCGGCCATGAATAACTTTTTTTAATTTTCCATGTTCTCGTGACGTTGACGGACATGTTAGTGAATGTCTGCCAGCCGCAAAAACCTGCCTGGAATGTACATGGCATATCTGCCGAGCAACAACAAAAGAGTCGATTGTAATAATCGATCTTAGTACAGGACTCGAATAATCATTTTTCCTTGAATAATCAATATTCCAGTATATTCAAGATCAACTGATGAGCCGGCCTCATAGGATAATAATCATACATCAAATAATCTATTATCTCACACCCCATCCAAGCTGAACGAACCAAACTGACAAACACGAGAGGACGCGATCAAATCAAGAAAGTGGTGCCAACGCAAGCGAACAGATCCACTCGAGCAGAAGAGCGCGACAGCGAGCCCCACACCCCAGCCAGCCGACGGACAGAGAGGGACACGACCGCCAGGGCGCCGGGAAGCGGGGACCGGCGGGGACCGACCCTCGACACCACGGGACCCGGCTCTAGCGACGGCGAGCCCCCCCTCCGGAAATATCCGGTTGTCCTGTAGTAGAAACTCAGCTGTATTCTATTGGAAATCCGCGAATCTGATTGGTTCTCCCACTGTTTTCTATTCGCCGATAGAAAACAGTCGCGCGCGAGCGTAGCTCTTTAAGCGGTAGATTTTCTTTATTTTTGTCTTCAAAGTGCATAATATTGTAGGTTTTGGACTGCAATCCTTTAGAGTTTCTACTAAAACAATTAGACTACTCGCCCTCGTCTCATATGAGCGATAGTCAACTCGGCTGCGCCTCGTTGACTATTTGCTCATAGAAAACACGGGCTCGTAGTCTAATTGTTAAATAGTCGTCAGGGGCAAAACTTTTCCGTTTGCCTACATTCCCAGTCTTTAACATCAGATCACTTGAGAGAGAAAAGCAGAGAAAGCACAAGAAAGTGCAAAATTAAATTCGCTATAAAATGGTCGTTGTTTCACTGTGAGATCTAAAGGAGCATCAAACAGCAGACATAATGAACCAAGGTACTCACCATCAATATTGACGTCTTCAACCTGAAATACCACTTTAGAACTCACATCACCACTCCACTGCACTAAAATTGCATTACTTGGTATGAATAACTCTTTAAGCACAAGAGCTGTTATTTCTTCATTCGACTTTTCCACGATCAAGTGGGTATTCGCAGCCTTGGTGGAGTCAAAGACCTTCAGCGTCTGTGAACCCTTGAAGAATAACAGAGTCAACTTGATTCCTTGGCCCTTGGGTACAGTTAAAACTTTTTCGCAATGTTCCTGTGCCATTGTGTTCTGAAATCTCGGGATGTCGAAATAAAGAAGTGTTTGATTCTTAACATTAGCAACCCGTTCCATATTGCATAAAAGTACCCGTCCATAGTACACTTGAGGGACATTCTCCACACTTGGTTCTTCAAAGGAAATGCCTCGTTGGTTTCTTGATGATTCAGAACTCTACCACCAGAACACTGCGTTGTGTTTGTAGAAAGCTTATACCAGCATCTCCAGTGTTGACAAATGTGCTATTATTCAGAAGAACATCAGCTCCTGGGAAATGAATTCGTAAGCCCCCGGAAGTAGCAGTTTCTTATTGCGATGGATTCCATCCTTGGTGTATTTGTTACTGCTTCTATTGCTGGGACAGCCTTTCCGTGTCGATTGCCACAGTGTGAAAACTCAACATGATGCAATACTGATTGCGTTTGGGGCGCGTTTACATCTCTGGGGGATATAAAACGCACATTTCCCCAGGGCACACCTTGACATTTCACTACTGCTAAAGTACTGCTGTAGTTGAACGTTCGCTGCTCATTGGGGCATTCATGTAGAAATGTTTCGTTTCCATTGCAGCGAAATTTCATTAGCCACGTCGCATTAAGATTCCGAGTAAGCACTTCTGCGTTGCCCTTAACAACAATTGGTGGGCCATATCCAAGCTGTCTACAGACTACTTCACTGGTGTTCCATATGTGAATGTTGCTCGAAGCAGAGACTGGCTTCCAAGAATTGTCATGGAACACTTCTGGCCTCCCCTCCCATGGAAAATCCCCATCGACAAGTCGTACAGGTAGACTTGAATCTTTATTACTACCGATAGGTTCCTTGACTGCGAATGTAACTGGTTTGGTAGACGTTCCGTGAGCTTGGAGCGCTCCAGCAACAAGTATGCTCATTCCAGGGCTTATCCTTGACCGTGACACCTGCTTCTATGGTTAGCCTGACGTTTTCTAGCACGGTTAAATCTGAAGTCACACTGTACGGACTATGAGACGTTTTGAGTGTTATAGACTCGAATAATCGCCCTGAAAGTACACTTCCTTGTTGTTTGAAATCGTATTGTTCGACTGCAGTTAAAGTTGGGCCATCATCGCTTAAAAGAAACGGCCACTCATCAGCGATGGCAAAGTCATAATTGTCATCAGAATCCGATATCCTGTCACGCACTTCACTCCCTATCGCTGTGCCCCACCAGTTATGTTTCGCATTCACGATGTCACGCGCAGAAATAGCGGGAACAAGAACACAAAGTTCCTTCAGGTATTTGGAGTTATTGAATTTGTTCAAGCGGAGCTCGGCTTCCTTGTGATACAGCACGCCTGAAAGAACTACCACGCATGAATCTCCAGCGGATGGCGAATAAGAAGAGTTGTGAGGAATGTTTTTGGACAAAGTGTTGTTATAAAAGGTAAACTCTTTATTCTGAGACGATGAACGGATGTCTTGTACCACTTGAAGAAGTACAACAGTCCCTGCTCTGTTTTGCGTGAAAGTGTTATTCGTAAACTTAGTGTCTTGGCCCAAGCAAAGCCCATCTATCACGCTCTTCTTTCCGCAATCGTTCTCATTGAACACGTTGTCTGCCATGGAAATGGTGCCATAAGCGGCTGTACCATCAAGAAGCACACAGCTTCCTGAATTGAACTCGAAATCGTTGTCATTTATGATAAAGGTATTCGCTTCTTTTTGAATGTCTGTAGCTATTACTGCCTTATCTGGGCAATAATTGGCTAAGAACTTGTTGCCACTGACAACCAAAGTTGGTTTATAGTACGCGCCTGAGAGTGAAGCAGTTCTAAGAGCGATAACGGAATCGCCTCGATTTTCGTTAAAAGTGTTATTCAGGAATACCCACGTGGTCCTTTCAGTTTCAGCCATGATTTCAACAGTAGTTCCTTGGTTGCGAAAGAAGATGTTCGATTCGAACTGTAAGGTGACAGGTACAGTTCTTCCATGAGTCCTAAAACAGAATACGGCTCCCTTCTTGTTCCAAGCGAATGTACTGCCAGTGACGAACAAGCTTAGAGACATTTCCCTATAGTAGCCTTCGATATATAGACCCCGGTCTTCACCGTTTGTAATACTTGAGTTTACAATGCGGATTGTGCTTTTGGTACCGGGGTGAATGTAAATGCCCTCGAAAACGCGATCCGTTGATGACACAGTTCTCAATGGTAAATTCTTTGGAGCCCGAGTACATCTTTTTAATTGAAATACCCTGCCTGTTCATTTCTAGATTTACTGAAGTGATCTTGACGACCTCGATACCACGCGGCGAAAGTCTGATTCCGAATTCGCCAAGAGTTGGTAGTATCCGTGTCAGTAATGGTAAGAGATTTCAGCAAGTTTCCTCCAATTAGGACACCTCCTTTGTGGCTGTCGATAATCTTAGCATCGAGCTATGTTGATCTCTCCACCGACGTAGTTAAGTTGCTCATTCTCTATAAAAGATGGAAAATAATTTTTCTTTAAAAAAGGCAAAAATACGTTAGCTTTTCCAAGACTCCATAATTGTGCAAAAGACACTTTTTCTTTAGACTTGTTGAGGTGCTCGTTTGGCAAATGCAAGCGCTGGCAAAGGAGGGTAATGTTTAAAAGAATAAATAACTTGAGAAAACGACGACGTGCGAGTTATTCTAATAATCTCAGTTTGCGTTAAAAACTGAAAAAAAAACGCCACGGACAGCCGCATGTTAGGCGATCACAGGGTCCCTTGATAAATGATTATATGGAAGCAAAGGCTAAAAACACACAAATGGACTCATGTGAAGAATTTCATGCAAGATTGTGTCACTAATCCCATTTGGAGTCGGGGCTTCAAAAATATACCTGTTATTTTTCTGGCAAATAATTGTCACAGTTTAACAAAATGAAAAGAAAACCAAAAAATTACTGACTAACCTTTCACTGTATACACCAAGAAGTTGATAGCAAGATTCCTATGGTACATGTAGCGATTATAGAAATCAAACACAACGGATGATTTGGTCGAGTTGAGGATAGGACGATCCTTCCACGGTAAAGATTCCATCTTCCATGGTGAACTAACTGATATGTTAGCACCATCAAACACGTGCAAGAAACCATAGAAACTGTGCGAAGAGGCATAATACAGAACCTGAATGACTAGTTTGTAACCGGGTTCTGTCTCCATAACATGCTGACACCTGAACTGCGAAGTATATTCCAACGTCTCTAAAGTGAAGTGAAACACTTTGTTGGCCAATAGAATCGTTTTGTTCCTTGAGCAGACGCGGAAAGTTTTGTACACATCTGGGCTGGCCATTTTGGCAGTTAAACGTGTTAAGTTTATCCCAGGTAGATTCATAGACAAAACCATTGCCGTCGTTTCTTGTGAAGTTTGCGTCTGTAAGCGTAAGGGAAGGTGATCGTGAGAGAACACCGTGGGATTTTGTGTGTGATACAAAAGAGTGCGGTATCACGGAATAGTTGTGAAACAAGCTCTGATATACCACTTGAACGCCAATACCCACTGAATTGTTAATGAATACGTTACTTATATTATGATGGTACAAATCGACTTTGAGAGCTGCACCAGGAATTTGGATATCACTACGATAAGCAAACCCAGCATCCTGGATTTCCAGGTGATGCAACGAGCTTTTATGGTTTGACATTGTCAGATGAAGTCCGGCCCAGTTGTACTCCTGACTGTAAACGGACTAACACAGTATACCCCTGACAGGTACGGTCCATAACCCCAGGTATTAGCACTGCAATTCATTAAATCACCATCCAATGTTACCATCGCAGTCAACGTTGTGGACAAAACCAGGTTCCTGCTCCAAGAGAAGATATGTTCAGCAGTCTGTAGCGGTAGTAGTCAAGATCGAGTTGCTGGCAAATGATTTGTCGCTTCATTGGTGGGCGATCTCTGGTAAGGCAAGCACATCGGCCACCATGTATCATTGACCAAAAATTCCACTCTACCCTCCCACGGTCCAGCTCCTCCTCCTAAACGGAATCCTTCTTGATGTTGCTTCTTTACAAATTTCACTTTTTGATTTTCAGTTCCATCTACATGAAGCGTTCCTTGTACAACCATAGCTGACCTGGAAGGAAACTGAAGCGTCACGTTCTTCGGTATGACCAACGACCCATTGGTAAGGATAATGACGTCATCTCTAACTTCGTAAGGCGAGCCAGCGCTTGACAAGGCCAGTGGTCTATCCACTATTCCACCAATACTTGAACCTCTCAGAAAGCAGGATGTTCTTGGATCACTAGAGTCAATTGCATTTGTCTTGTTTGCGGAAAGAAGGTATGGAAAGAAATCCACTGGAGACAATTGAACCCTGTGTTGGAAGTCAAAGATTCTGTCCACGATTTCACATTCCTCTTGTTGTTCCCCACCAGTTGAATTTAGCGTCAATATCTCGTCGGTGATCATGACGTAGAGTAGAGAGCTGGAAAGCGAAGTCCGGAGTTTTCCAAAATGTTATCGCGCAAGGTAAAACTACCTTCTTTAAGAACAATAACTGCACGAGATGTCAAGCGTCGAAAAAAGTTTGGAAAAAGGTCTTTTGTGGCGGCTTTATTGTCTTGGAAAGTATTGTTTCTTACGGCAGCAAAACGCGTTTCTGGGAAGCAAACGAAGTCGATAAACAAAACGTGTTCAGCACGGTTCTTTATGAAAATGTTTTTATCTATTTCCACGTTAACGGGGTTACTTTTGTAGTTTGCAAAACAGAAGTTGCGGTCGACGAAAGTCAGAACTTTATCTGTGTTGTTCTTGAACGTGTTTGCTTCAATTACCGCATCTAAGCCAAGAAAACCTGTGCAGTATACGTAGAATGCATTACCTTTGTTTTTCTCCAAATGGTTGTTTGTCACGATAGTCTTCACTCTTCTCGGTTTCAGCCTTGAGTTAGTGCACCAGTATGGAGACAAGAAGATGCCTCCTTTGATGTTTTGCACAATCTGATTCTTGTTGATTGCCAAGGTAACGTTGACCGCTGACTCGCTCCAGTACTGGCATTCAGGGCCAAGCTTGACTCCATATTGAGTATTGTCAGTTATTGTGCACTCTTCCAAACTAAAGTGCGTGAATTGATATTTTGGTAGCTTGTTCCAGTTGAAACGTCTTACGTCAACCAAACTAATACCGTGCCTCAAATTAGAATTTGCGGTGCAATTGAAGAACACGTGAGTTCCAGTCTGGTTTGATATGCAACAACCATCTTCTATGTTGTTTGACAAATTAGAAAGACTGAAGTTAGATGACACTTTGCCATCATAAATCTTAACCCCACTGTGTGTGTTCATAACTGCAGTGATTTTTCGGAATTCAACCTCGCCAGCACTATTAGTGAGTGCAAATCCGTTTTCCGTGTTGTTTTCGAATGCCGAGTCCGAAAAGTCGCCTTTAAGAGCAACATCCTGGAGATACAACCCATTGCGTTCATTTCCTTTGAAAGACAGTTCACAAAGATTACATAACAAGATACTGCTGTCTAAAATTTCAAGACCATTTGCGCCGTTGTTAATAAAATGACTATCGGTAGCTGTTAACATTCCGTAAATTTGCTGAACAGTCATGCCTTCACCTTCATTGCGAAAGACAGCAGTTGAGGAAATCTTTGTCTTTCCTATGATGCCTTTAAGGAGTACGCCGTTTCCATGGTTATCGTTAAATGTGCAGTTGGATATCACGACAGAGGAAATATCTGAAAAGAGAAATGGCCACTTTCGACTTAGCTTAACCTTGGTGGCTAAAATTGAGGAATAATACTACTTTAAAAGAGAGCCCAATGTTTTGTTTGTACTTGTGCCAGTCCAAGTGACCAGAAACCCATTTTCCCATTAAAAAAATTGCCCAAATCCCAGTTCCCATTTTACCCTTTCAGGGCCCTCCTTCAATACTTACTGGCCATTGACAGTTCATGTGAGTTGACACAGCTGCCTCTCAATCCACTGAAATCTTTTCGTAACCTAACAAACAAGTTCTATATACAAATAGAAATTAGATTACGCGCTCGAAAATTGGTGTCCAAACGTCTGCCTTCGTCCACCCACAGAGGTGTTTGATCCAGCGATATTTTTTTTAATGCTAGCCTTTACATAAATTTAGATAGTGTAATATCTTAGAATAGACCATTTGCATTATGACGTAAAAGCGCAAAGACTTCTGGTAGTTGTAGTTAAGTTCGCGGGAAAACACCATTTCTGCCTTATGATTGGCTGAGGGCAGCCATGCGCGAAGGAGGACTTCCAGGACTTTTATTTTGATCTGAAGTTGTGTTGCGAAGTTTACGCTCTCGTCGCTTCGAAATTTGTGTATACATTTATTTTTTCAGTTACCTGTCAAAAATATAGAAAACAGGATGATAGCTTTGAAATGAAATTTGACTGAGTTCTGTGTTTTAACCAAGACAGACAAATGTTGTTCGTGTTCAAGTTTAATATGTACGTTGTGTGGCGGAGTTGACTTGGTAGAAATTCATTTATCGCGGCCGACAACTTCTCTTTGTAAATAATTTTAGCCTAATATCACAGCTTCACAAAATCGCGCACTGGAAACAGATTGCTTGAAAGGACGAGTCTAGGATATAACTAAATTTGTGTGGAATCAAGTGAAAGCAAGGCAAGCCATTGACTTTGTTCATCATCTATTTTCAGACGTTCAACAAACGATCGCTTCCATTGATCGTAGGTGAATTAATTCTTCACTGAAAAGCTTAGAAAATTTACCATATATTATGATTGCTCGGCGGGACGGTCAGTTTGATTTATTTTTACAGTGAGACAGAGAAACGAGTCAAATAATTTTCCTCGTTCAATGGAGCTTCATCGATGAATCATGAAGGGTCAATCATAAAGGATTTTCAAGCTGATCAATCAAAACTTTCCCGTGCAGGTGAAAACAGATTATTTGTTTTTTTATCTTAAAATTGTATTTCTTTTTTCGTCAAATTAGAACTGTAATTGCAATATTCTTTAACAAAGACGTTTTCTTGTTTTTGTGCTGGAAATGTCAACTCGTCGAGTAGCAGTTGTGGTTTCAATCCGAGCGAGGGCCGTGCGAGCAAATATAATTTTATTTCCATAATCTTGTTGATGAACGATTACTTGTGAGACTCGAAAGGTGAGCCTCAAAGATTTTTAATTTACGAGTGTATATAGACATCATGTACTGTACTCCCCCATGTTTAGAAAGGGTAAAATATTGCGTCTTCGTATATTATTTGAAAATACCTGGCAACAGGCGGTGTTGGACACGACTCGCAAAGCATGCCGGAAGAAATTTTCATTTGCACTTATTATCGTCTGATCGCCGATCTGTAAACATCTCCTCGCGGTGCGAAGATATTCCAATGCTGAAAGAAATATCGGAGGAAATCCATATCCAATCTTTCGCGAGCCTAGTAGCACCTATAGATGATCATAGATGCGTATTGCTGGATTCATAAAGGCGGCAAAATTGAAGGGGCTAAAATTGAACTTATCTTTGGCGCTTTGTTTTTCAGAAATGTCGAGTTATGTATGAAGTACGTCGATGTACTGCTGGCCAACGCAGTTCGCCGTGTCGTGGTTTTTGATGAATTTTCGCTGGGTTATTTTACTTGGAGGGCTTAACGGCCGTTTTGATATATATGCCGAGTATCGGCCAAACAAAATGATGATATAAACACTTAAAATTCGTCTTCTTGAATAGATAGGTGGAACACATGCATATTTCTCGTTCTTCGAGCGAGTTGCGCGAAGGATAAGTGCAACATATGTATATTTATCGTTCTTAAAGCGTGCTGCGCGAAGGATAAGTGGAGTACATGCATATTTTCATTTGTTAAAGCATGTTGCGCGAAGGATAAGTGGAATACGTGTATATTTCTCGTTCTTAAAGAGGGTGCGCGAAGTATAAGTGGAATACATGCAAATTTCTCGTTCTTACTAAAGGGTGTTGAGCGAAGCCGTTAGTGTAATACAATGTGTATTTATCATTCATAAAGCATGTTGAGCGAAGGATAATCATTCGTCGACTGCGGGAGCACTATAGTTCAACTGCCTGTGGCTAGGCAATCGCTCCGACTTGCCGAATATCAGCCAAACAAAACGATGATATAAACACTACAATAACAAAAATGGCAAGTGAACATTAAAATATAAATACAACCAACAGGAGTACCAATTTAAGCCCTTGTCCTGTTAGAACATCGACAGAAATCACACCATCAACTCCCGCAAAATGCCGCGAAATGGAAGAGAACTGAGTGACATATCAAGGAAAAAACCCAAACTTCAAGTCCAAATTTGACCGTTAAAACGGCGGGGCCCGCCAGGGCCCACCGTACTTTTCTTAAAGTTCAACTATCGAACTTAAGTTCTATGCAAAAATAATCTACAGTACTGATCCTTGTTTGTCAAGAAATGAGCAAATGTTCATCGACGTCGAATGCTTGCGCCAAACAACCCTTTACCATATAGCATGATTTCAATCGACTAGTTTTGAGAGAAAAATCGCTTCCCTTAATTCAGAACTTGACAGATGACTGGCTTAGGTATTATTCTTCCAGCTCCAATAAAATAATCCGTAACAGCCGTTAAAGTCTCGCCGGAATCGCACGAAAAAGATGAGACCTTCTTATAATCCCGCGACAAAATTGTCCGCCATTGCTTCCACCAAGGTGACAAATGATTGGTCGAAAAATGTCACGTGAACCGTGTCCAACACCGCCTGACCTGGCAAGCAAAAGTTTTAGGAATTTAATTTAATAACCGCGCGACTGAGACTCGACTGGGAAACACTCGTTGAAACTTCACTACAAAACGCAACCAGCAAATATACAAATTCTCGCATAACTTTTTTTTCATTTTAATAGACTTGGTTTTAAATTGAGAGGTTGCTTTTTGCCCTTTAAATGAAGCCACAGGGACGTCTTCTTCGGTGAGAGTAATTTTCTTTACCTCCATCACGATTTTCTTGGGCTAGCGGGCTTGATGACAATTCAAAATTTCCCGCGAACTTAACTACAACTACCAGAAGTCTTTGCGTATTTACGTCATAATGGAAATGGTCTATTCACAGAATAAGATAAGATAAGATAAGATAACTTTATTTATACACGGTTTTTCCATCAGTCAAATTAAGTTACTGGACTATCTACCTATCTAACTAACTACAAAAATTTAATAACAACAAATTCAAAATAACAAAAGAAAAGTCTGCTTTTCATGGAGGCCGTGTCTAAAATTTACTTAAAATTTAGATATTACTTTAAACTGTGCCGACTTAATTTAGATTTGAAATCGGCCAGTGAAGATGCTCGTCTTAGGTCTACAGGTAAGTTGTTCCACAACTGAGCTCCGCTGTACGAAAAACTTTTCTTGAGATAATCAGTTCGAGGTTGTGGAAGGACTAATTTGTTTTCGGTATTCCTTAAACGCTAAGCATTAACATCGTCACGATATACGAATCTTGATCTCAGATAATCAGGAGTCATACCGTGTAATGTTTTATACATTAGGATAGACTTCTGTTCCAATCTTTGATAATAGAGTCTTCGCCACCCCAGTGTCCGGAACAAATCATCTAAATTACTATCATAGCTCGCAGACATTAGGGTACGAGCTGCGCGGTTTTGAAGCCTTTGCAGTTTTTCAGCAAGGCCCTTGTTACAGCTTCCCCACACTACGTTGCAATAATCAAATTGTGGTTGAATAAGGCTATTATAAACTTTAATTAAAATATTAAATGGAGTGAGATGCCGAATTCGTTTAATTGCACCAATGGCACAAGCTATCTTCTTAGAAATGTTTTCAATATGACACTCCCAGTTTATATTTTGATCAACATAAACTCCGAGGGATTTAGCGGATGTTACTTGTTCTATTGCGTTCTCATTTATAGTAAGAGAGGGACTTTCCGTTCTCATTTATAGTAAGAGAGGGACTTTAAGTGCAGCTAGATAACCGTACACAGTGTAACAACACTGTGACTGTGTAAAATCTACCTGTATTACTATTTTTTTCTTCCTACCTTGATCGTCTGTGATAAGGAATTTCAGCCTGGCATCTTTTCTGCCCGCACTGAATCGAAACCTTATGTAGAGTTCGTGACCAGAGCTTGAGGATGGCGTGACAGCCTGATTGACACCTGTCCGTTCGGTCAATGACGTGAGCATCGTCGCATTGCTTGTGGTACCGTCGAATACCTCCAACTCAAACTTGTCACCAGTCATGGACTGATAATACACGGTTAAACGGCTTCCTGGCTGAGTTCTTATAATCTGTTAAAAAAAAAAAACGTTTAGAAGCAAACAATAAGACAATATTAACATAAATATTATGCAGTGGACTCCGAGAGAACATCCCCAGGTGAGAGAGTCGGAAATGCTCTTCGTCTGTAGCATAAAGTGGCTCGGAGTATTGCGACTCCTCATGGATGGTTGCCCCAACATTTTTTTGGTACTCATTTATACTCCTGGATGGAGAGAGGCACTGGGAACTTAAAAGTCTTGCCCAAGAACACATTCGATGACAAATAAAGTTTAAGTACATATTATGTAGACCTTGTAACACAACAACCGCGGTCAGGGCTCAAACACAGACTGTTCGATCCGGAGTCCAGCGCACTACTCGTTAGGCCACAGCGTCTCAGCCTCTTCTTCGACTAAAGCTCTTATCTGTGTGTCTGTTTGAAATGGTATACTTAATGGGTAAAAAAAAATTGAGCCACGCTAAGAGAAGTCTTTTCTTTGAAGGGCGTCTCCACCCCTTTCTGATTGGAGTCCCCCTCCCCCGGGTAAACTGCCACGAACAATGAATCGTTGGCGCAACCATACAAAGCAAGGGGTAACCGGCAGCGATGGAGTAGCAATACCTCTTGTTCAGGTTAGGAAAAATTACCGGTACCTTATACTTTTTAAAACAGCTCAACGTCTTACCTTGGCGCAGTCGACATTCGTTCTTGCCTTACCCAACGCTTCAAACAAGACTGGAAATGTAGTGACATTCACATCCGAAGAACAAAAATCCACAGGATCAGGCACTGCTTCGCAATATGAAAACCCGTCTCCATATGTTGTGTTATCTACTGCTGTGTTCTCAATTTTAATTGCCTTCGATCTGCCTTTCATCTGGATGCCAGCTACTAGGCTGTCTTTGATACTGCTATTACTGATGGTCAGTGGGGAACTTATGTTGTCGGACGTCACTCCATAAACAGAGCTTTTTACTGTCACGTGGTCAAGATCAGGAAGATAGTTGCTTCCTTTTATCGCTTCGTAGGCCTGAGATATGTCCACGTACTGAAGAGGTGGGGGCTTTGTTGTTTCGGAAAAGTCGATTCCTTTCCAGTAGACTTTACTTGACAGCAACTTTGCGAGAGTGTGACATTCTATTCCAATATCCCTCCGGTGATCTGAATGAGAGGGAAAAAGAGATTAATCAAAATTCAGACTGTTTTAGGTTAGTTCGGTTGACCAGTATTCTAACCAGCATTGAAACGCGGTTGACATTAAAGCTTTTCCAATTGAACGCTCTGCAAAATCTTTTTTTTTTTAACTCCTAAGCTACATTTCATAGTTCATTTAAACAAATCAACAGAAAAACATAGAAACAATAAGTCAATACAAAAAGAAGAAGGTCGAAAAATTAACACTAAAGTTTAAATTGCATTTTCGCTGCCAGCTCTCCAAAATAAGCCTGTGTTCAGACATCTCCTTCCGGCGCAGGAAAGAAATATGAAATGCCTTCACGCAGCCTATCCAAAGGGTTTTGGGAAATAAAACCTTCGTTTTTCAATTACTGATAGCCATTAAATTTGTATCCTAACATTATTTGTACATTGTCGAGCAGACAAATGAAGAACACTAATAAAACCTCAAGTGTTATGCAAGTACGTGTTAAAGCAAATGGCAAACTACTACTGGTTTGGCAAAATAAGATTGACTTTGCGACGTCCCGTTAGCCATAACGATCAGTGGAATGTGAAAAAAAAATACGAGAACTGTTGAAAAACACTTTTTTCTACTACCGAAATTTGTATGGTTTATGCAAGTGGAAATTTAACTGATTTTTTCGGTTTTCAACGCGTACAGTTAAGTTTTTCCGTTTTCGATGGAAGTACTATTGTCTGGGTTGCTTTCCTATATCAGTGACGCCGATTACGAATTAACAAATATAGAAGCCTCGACTGTGCTCTGTTCTGTTGTAAAGCACGCAGGAAGCGGCTAGAGCACGAAAGAAGTGTAGGGTGAAACGCGAGCCGTAGGCGAGTGTTTCTCCCTACTTCTTGAGTGCTCTAGCCGCTTCCTAAGTGCTTTACAACAGAACAGAGCACAGTCGAGGCTTCTTTATTTGTTTTATAATTAAGAAATTCATTAATTTCCCCACGAATTCGCGCAATTATTTTCAAAACAAACATTTTTCAAGCGAATAGAAGTGGCGTCAGCGTACATCTGTACTCTGATAAAGTACGCAACAATTAGCCAATCACAAAACTTGTTAGAATGGTTAAAAGAATTTGATTGGTTGAATAAGACATCAGCTGTCAACAGCTGTCAAACCATCAAGTTTGAAACCATCAAAGTTCAGAAATCCACAAGCTGAAAACGTCAAGTGGAATCCGAATTTTAACACGAGCCCTTGAAGTTCTTAGGACTTTTAGTACAACACAGGATAGAAAAGTAGACTGTTCAGTGAAAACCGGCTGAATTCTGGCCCATGAAAACTTGCACGTTGTTAACTTGACAACTAGAAAAACAAACTGCTCAAAGCTTGTGGCTGGTACTTCACAAAATGCTGCCGTCCGGCGTGTTTCGCGAATCATTTACAACCATCGGATTCAAGGGAAAAATTAGAGTCGGCTGCTGTGATTGCTGTGGCCTTCCATTCATTGCACTGTTAAGGATATAGGAACAGGATTGTCTTCCTGAATTGCATTGGAGATTTTTAATTTCTGGACGTCTGCTTCTGGAATGACAGGTAAACTTGTGTTCGATGTTTTCTTTGTTTTCGCGCTTGTTCAATTTTTTCTAACTTTGCAGCAGCTTGTTTGAAGCTTGAAATTCAACCCCTTTTGCAATAAAAATTCCTAGGTTTAGGGGTGAATTGTTTAGGTGTCTTCTCGATAGCGTTGCGAAATCCAAGAAGCGATGACCTCGAGTTAAGTTCACCGTCTTTTGTTCGAGCTTCGGCGTAGAATTTACCGAGGTTGTTGTCTAGCTTCTTTGTTGGTCATTTTGTGAAGGCTTTTGGCAATTTTTCTTTCACGGCACCAAGCTGTTGAAAACGCCAGAAAAAATTATTCATTATGTGATAAGTCTGAGTTGTGTGTGTATTCGCTAGCTAATTTAGTTTTCTGTTTTTGAATTGCTGTTTGTTTGTTTTGTTTTTTACACGAAAATGTAGCTGTGCGTGTTTTATCTAAAATTCCGTACTTAAATAATGTGAAACTCATATTCAAAAACTCAGATAGCCCATTTTGTACTATCTTTCGTGTTTTTCGTTTCTGCTTTTGTTATAATGTCTTCAATTTCGGCCTTGAGTTGTTTACAAATTTTTGGTTGGTTGTTTTGTTGTTAAGCTTACTTTCCGGCTCGGTGTTTTTTTCCGTAACTTGTACCGAAATTTCACTTTCTATCGCCGTGCAATTTGTGCTGTTAGGAACAGGACGTTTTAAATTAACTGACGCTAAAAGCTCGTTTTCATTCTCGTTTTTCCAGGTCAAAGAAGAAGTCAGGGTCAAGACAAAACCCGAAAAAGACGTTCGGGAATAGTGGTCGGCCATATTGGGTCGATGGCGTGACATTTCCTCCGTACATCTGGACTCTGATAAAGTACACTGTTTCAGCCAATCAGAGCGCGCGTTACATGAAAACTTAATTATAATTAATAGTAACTAGAATAACTAAGTTTTATCTTGCCAATAGTCCTCTGCTCTTACTTATTATTAGTCACCTCCTTTCCTGTTTGACTTACCGCAATTCTCGACTCCGATTCCCGGATGTTTGCACAAAAGTAAACTCTTCTCAGTCCCCTTGCAGTCCACCTCGTCCAACCAAGTAGGCCCAGTTCCCCCGCCGTGTGTGTAGAACCTTTTGGCTCCCAGAAAACCCAGCTGTCTGCAAGCAACCTTTTTTCATTGAAAACAAAACAAGCATAGCATTCAAACAACAAATTCATATCTCACTAGTCTAATGGGGCTTTCGTTTTACAAAGGGAGGGGGAACGATGGCCTAAGTGTTAGTGGACTGGTCTCCAGACGGAGCGGACTGTGTTCGAGCTCTAGCTGAGGTCATTGTGTTTTGTTCTTAAGCAAGGTACTTTACACTCATAGTGCTTCTCTCCACTCAGGTGTGTAAATGGGCTCCGGTGCATTTAATGCTGGGGATTACCCTGCAATAGACTAGTAGAGCATCTAGGAGGTAATATAAATACTTCTAGTCGCTTCATGCTACTAAAGCCAGGCAATAAGCTCTGACCTGATGCGCCACTAGGCTCGAACGCAGACGTCAAGTTCACCTTACTTAAGTGGGAACATGAACGAACCCCTACCCACCCAATCATATCCTTCATCTTTCCACATTTTATGATTTTAGGGGGTGGGGGGTTAGATTATTAGGTCTCCACATTTATGCAACTTGCTTAATTAATATCACGTATGCGCGGATGTCAACATACAGATTTGTGTTACTAGTCCCTGTACTTTATTTGTTTTGGGCCAATTGAGAATATTCGTTTGTATCAGTACCGCAGTGTGCTCTGGTTTAATTTTTCTAAGGAGTTCCTAAATGACTTTAATTAAAAAGTCAATCATGGCTGTTTACCTCATTGATCTATTCTCTTTTTCTCATAATCGGCATATTTGACATTGTATTAAGATTGTAAGGAGAAATTAGACACGAATCACGCATTCCAATCACCTGAGCATCTTTTATGTCAAATGAATCACGGCACACAGTTCCCCACTGTCCTCTTAGAAAAATCTCCAGCCGACCTTCTCGGTAATTTTTCCCGTCGCTAAGACGAATTCCATCATTGTAATAAGGCGCTGTGACGTTCAAATCGTCCACATCCACAGATATGTTCTTTGGTATCTTGCTGAAGACGATTCTTTGGCGCGAGTTTCCTTTCGCTTGCAGGGAACCTTTAACTTTTAAGGCAATCCCAACATCAAAGTGCAATCGGACTCCTGGCTGTATAGTTAGAGTGGCGTTTTCAGTTACAACAAGGTCTTGAGATACGACATAAGCTGATCCGTTCACTGTTAGAGTCGTATTGACTGTGATATCTCCTCCGAGACTTGCGCTTTCGACGCGTTGCATGACAAGTACCAACGGCAGTAGCAGATACATTATTCCACGTAACACTGGTGAATAATTTCCCATCTCTAGAAAATAAGCTAACATTGAAAAGGGAAATAAGTTTCTTTTTTTCATTAAATTATTAAATAAATCTGTGATGAACCTGTGGCCCTCTATTTTACAAGATCTAAAGGCTAGAGATAATTTAAAAAGAATTGTTTTAAGACAAGATTTGAAAATAATAATGGAGCTTATTTTTTTTCAAGCTAGCCGGGAGCGCATTCCAAGTGTAAGCGCAGATACTGGACTGAAAATCCTGTCACCAAAAGACAACGGAAACGTGCCTGAATTTATAGAGCGCAGTGACAAGCGTGCATGTTTTCTTACATTAATTAAATCATTAACATAAGCTAGCGCAATGCCAATAATAATAATAATAATAATAATAATAATAATAATAATAATAATCGATATTTTAACAGGGTGACCCCTTCAGTCGCAGAACTGGTATCAACGGGGGCCCTGTTTAAAATAAAATAATTAAAAATAAAAGGGAGTATGTATTAAATATATATCTATCTATAAAAACTTACTATTTTAAAAAGATACCGCTAAATTGCTACAAAAGTTAATAAGTTTAAAAGAAGTAATAGTGTTCTCATAAAAATAAGTTAAATTACGAATTAAAATTGTTCTGAAAATAACCTAAGAATAAAAAGCAGAGATAGCTTGGAAACGTTCCTTTGGCTGCATAGTCTTAATGTTCGTCGGAAGACTATTAAGAGCCTTATAAGTTAAATGTAAAATTTTAAAATGAATTCTTTATCTAACTGGCAGCCAGTGTAATTCTTGTAAAACGGGCGTAATATAAAACGTCACGGTAACTGTTAAGGCCTGGATTAAACGGAGACGCAAGTTTTTAACTTGCGTCCACTTGCGTTTCCGTTTAGCCAGGACTTGCTTGCACTTGCGTTGACTTGCGATGACTTTATGAGACTTGCGTTGACATTGGTCGAGGTTCGATTTACACATATGCAAGTCAACGCAAGTTTTTCACGGTTTGTCCACCCAACGCGAGTTACTGCAAGTCTTGTTGTTTCCTTCTGGTACTGAATTGTAGCGCGCGCAGAAGCTTTGTAATGGCTGTTTTGAGCACTTGCGAGCAAACTTGCGAGACCGTTTGGTCCGCCAACGTAATTCTGTACACAAGTTCAACTTGCGACTTTTTGCGTCCACTCACGTTACCGTTTGGCCAGGGCTGTACTAATCACAGAACATTTGCACACCCCAAAGTTCCCTATAAATACTCACCGAGCACGACGCTTACCAACGACGACTCTCCATGAACTATTGAGGTCAATCAACAACTAAGCTGTCGCTAAATTGCAGCGCTATTTATATAGAGGTTGTTAAGTGATGTCATCAAAGCAAAAATAAACGGGCCTTCATTGATATTGAGTTAATTGAAATTCGTTTTGGCTGCATGTCTACACGCTTCTAATGTGAAAATTTATATTTGTTGACTTCCTTTCATCAAGTCTTTGCACATTTCATCGAGAGTGGTTTGGGTATATATATACCACAACCTCTTGTAAATGTTTCAAGTTTCCGAAACTTGCCGCTTCAATATTGGCAAAAACATGAAAGGAAACATGTCAATCGAGACTTCTTGTAGGTGGGATATTGGTTGACTTTTCCCATGTAAAGCAAATTTAAAAACTTAAACATTAATCTTTTTCGGCACTTATGAACACGATATTCTTTGACTGATCCGGTCAAGTATCAGACATGATTGTAGCTTAAAGTCGACGGTATGAATTTTGTTTTAATGTTTATTTTCTGTTTACAATTAAACATGATCACAGCAAAGATCGCATCAAAGACAAGTGGCATGTGACTTTTTAACGTCTTGTTCAGGATAGTGCTGAGTAACTTTTAAGGTCTTTTGACGCTCGGCAATTCAGAGTTACCAGGTTACCGAAGGATTTTATAGATAGAAATCCTAACCCTATTGTAAAAGCTAACCGCAAGCAACGCAAGCTAAAGTAGGCTAACCGGAGTGCTATTTAGGCCTACTGAAGTGCTAGTCAGGCTAACCGCAGTGCTAGTTAGGCTAACCGCAGTACTGTTTAGTCAGTAGTATTCTAGATGAACTGAGTGTCGCGTGCGGTGTCTCGCTATTGTCTCACTACATCAACTGCGTGCAGGATAGTTAGTCCCGATGTCAAAACAGCCGCCATCATGGATTCGCCACTGCGGATTTCAATTTTTTTCCCAAAACGTCAGAAAACGGCCCAAATTTACTTAAATTACTTAAAATCAATAAAACGGTGAAAATAAAACGTGACGCTACCTATTAAGATGCTCTTTCATAGTGATATAAAGCCAGTAGACGAAATTTGGAATATTCCCTTTATTTTTTTAGCATGCTATACGTGTTCGAATTCAATTAAAAACTTTATGATAAATTATTCTTCGATTACAGGGTTGATGAATATAATTGCAGTTCATTTTAGACAATTTATTATTAATACATTATTAGCATGCTATACGAGTTCGAATTCAATTAAAAATTTTATGATAAATTATACTTCGATTACAGGGTTGATGAATATAATTTGCAGTTCATTTTAGACAATTTATTATTAATACATTATTAGCTGTATAAAGCTTAGCCGTTGTTATCTTCGGCCAAGACAGTGAATTCGCCATATAGGCCATATTCCAACGATAAACCCCCTTAAGTTATTTTTAGACATGGTACGCAGTACTTCCGCGGATATAGACGCGCGTTGCGTAGATGTTCTCGCGAGTTTCCGTGGAGAATGCAAAGGCCAAAACATGGTGGTCGGTAGAGTGGGATAATTCTGGTTGTCCCCCATGAAAACGCGCGAGAACATCCAAGCAACGCGCGTTAACATTCGCGGAAGTACTGGGTACCATGTCTAAAAATAACTTTAGATGGATTACTTTTGGAATAAGGCCTGTATGGGGGATTCACTCTTTTACCTTTTATCCTCCCTTGCTACGGCCCAGTACGTTCATCGCGATATTTTGAGTATCTAACACACAATAAATTTTATGGTTACCAAATGTCACTGGACGTAACCGTGTTTATATAACTTCATGTACTATACACTGTAGAACCAATCAGGGCTCACGTATGTTATACATACTGTAGTATTTTTTGAACCTGCATTTGTAAATACGCTTAACTTTATTTTACTAGAGTTTTTTTGTAATTGCTTGTAAATAAATCAAATAAAAACTTACTGAAAGTATTTTCTTTAAAGTTGTTTGTAAGGAAAATCGAGATTTCAATGTAGTTTCTTCACAATTTTCTCTTTGCCTCATGGAATCTCTTTCTCAAAAACTTAAATGTACTGTGGTTGTCGTTTCGATTTCGTTTCCCCTTTATAGCCCTGTTTTTTTAGCCATCTTTTCCCCAATTGCTTTTCCGTGTTTGCGTTATATTGAAGTGTGACAGCAGAAACGAATACACTCAGGCTAACAAATTGGCTTCAAGTTTTATGCGTCTTTCCTCTTTCTACTCGCCCGCGATTCGTGGCTCTGTTATGAAGCTCATCTCTATTATTTAAAATTTTATCTAAATTCATCTATATAGCTATGAAATGCTACCATATTAAGACATAACACGAGGTTTTCCTTTTGAATGCCTTCCTGGTGTTGTTTCAACGCGAGACGTTTTTCAAATCTTCCATTTCCATGTCTTCAACGACGCCACCCTCTGAAGTGGAGGGACGGTAGTTCACGAAACTTCCGGGCATTGCTGCGAGGCGGGACGGAGCATGATAGTCGATGGCCACATTAATTTTGCGTTTCCACTTCCGGGACAGAATGGCAAGTATAAGGAGAATGAAGACGAAGAGAAAAAACCCGCCAATGGAAAATCCCATGATAATCATAGGTTTCTTGTACCAGTCCTTGGTGGGTGCAGAAGCTGGAAACTTTGTCGTATCCGCTTTGGTGGATACAGTTGAAGTGCTCTTGTCAGCTATAGGAAAATAAAAGGCGATGTTATATGTACTGACTAGGACATTTCTGATGTACAGTCGAACCTCCATGTGCGACTTTTTCTCCTTCGACCATCCCCTGTTAGCGACCACCTTTTCAAAATGCCAATTTATTCCTCTTGTCGAATCATTTCTATCGGAACCTACTGTAGCACAGGTATCGTAAGCGACTAACTGTCCATGGCGATTGCTAACAATTCGCATAACCCGACCTCGCTGCAAGCGCTTGTTGGGAAACGAGTTATGCTATATCCCAATTTGTTATCAGGCATAAGAACATTTTCTTATATCTGATGTTGGCGACTGATTAAGGTTCTTCTTGACACTTTCGGTATGATCTACTATCACAAATTGGAAACGTATTGGACGCAATAAAAATCCTTTTTTATGAGTTCAAGAGATATTCTCTTGATGAGTTACTAGATGTTTACCTAAAGAAGGAGGTTTTGGGTCTATGGATGCATTTGTGCACGGAGTAAGCCTCTGACTTCAAGGTTTGACCATAAATTTAGACCCCTTTCTGGCAATCGCCTTTGTTTTGTATAAGTGATATGGGAAACACGGCTTCATGCGCTCAGGAAACTAAGGCTCGCTGTCCAATTGTTGACCAGTGTCTTCACTGAGAAGATTGTTATGTGTGACTAAGAGAAAACAAGAACTTGAGCATTATAATTCATGTTGCAAGGTTAAAAGTAATGTATATTACAGTATACTAATAATAATTATTATTATTCTCCCAGAGGCAATAATTATTATTATTATTCTCCCAGAAGCCGATGATATTACAGATGTGTAAGGGTAAAGAAATAACAATACCTTCCGTATTCACTACTGTAGTAATCTCCCTCGGAGTTTTAGTAACTGCTGACTCAGCAAAAACATTCACCGTGACGTCAATTTGGCGGGAACACGATGGCGTGCCGAGATCACGTGCAATAATCACCAGCCGATACTCTTTCTCCTTTAGTTTGCCGACAACCATCAGCTCACCACTTTTTTCCCCCACTCTGAATGCTCCGTCAAGGTTGCTTGCGTATGACAAACTATACCTCACTTCTCCGTTGAGCCCACTGTCTTGATCAGTAGCGGAAACCACTGTCAGAAAAGTTCCCGGATGAGTATTCTGTGAGATGTTAAACCATTTTGTGTGAAGAGAGTTAAAAACAGGACAGTTATCATTCACGTCAACAATGTGAACATACATGAACACGAAGCTTGACTTGCGCGGAGTTCCATTGTCTGAAACCACGATCTTCAGCTTAAACAGACGTGGAGATGAACTCTCGTAATCCAAAGCCGACGACGTAAAGATTTCGCCCGAAACGCTATCGATTGTAAAAGCTGGGCTGGCGTCATTGCCGTCATCCAACAAAAACAAAAGCTGTGCATTTCGACCTGAGTCGGCATCGCTCGCTTGAACTCGGAGAATTTTCGTTCCGATTGGACTGTTTTCCAACATTGACGCATTGTAAAACGGAGCAGCAAAACTCGGAGCGTGTAGGTTTGGTTTAGCTGTCGTGTTACACGCCGCACCGTCATATCCCGGATAGCACTCACAAGTATTCGGTAAAATACAATCTCCTTTGTTAGAACAGTGATTGAGATCGGAACAGTCCGCCTCACTGCATGCTGGCCCATGCCACAGAGGATCGCAGGCGCATGTGTCATAACCAGTACAAACGCCATGTCCTACAAAAAAATGCATTTTTTGTGTGAATACATGATAGATATGCAGCAACAATAATTAATTCATACATTTGTCTTTGTTTTCTGCTTAATAAAACGATAGATGGGACTAAAACTAGCTAGAGCACTGCAAAGATACATGTCTGTCACGCGCTGAATTTATCTTTGGCAAAAGAAGACGTATTACCAAGAATTTCATTCTTATGAAGTTTTTTCTATAAATCCTTGTGTTATAACCTTGGTCGTTTTTGCGCGCGTAGAACAACCAATAAGACATACCAAACGGATCTCTAAAGAGCTACTTCATCAGAGTGGATTTTAAGGTGGAATTTCAGACGCGTCTTCTAGCGGAGATAGAACTGAACGCGCCGCGCATCTTTTGACCGCTCGGGCGATGTTAGGTAGAGGTAAAGTCCAAATAAACCCTCTAAATTCAATGGTCACACGACACATCTCGGCAATACGCAGGGAGATTTGATCCACTAAATTAATAGGGATACATGCGCGACGACATAAAACTATCAAAATACACAGACAAACCATGGAGATGTGTTATGTGACCGTTGCTTTCAGAGGGTTTATTGTTAAGTCCATGTTCGAGCCAAATGGCCTGTGAGGCCAGTGAAAACCTCGTGTTTCTGGGAATTAAACAACAAGGAGTATTTTACAATTGCTACAGTTTCTTTACCTGAACAATAGTTAACGCCTTCACAAGACGCGTTTAAACAGTCGATCCCAGTATACCCCACATCACATTTACAGAAGTCTGCTTCTAAGCACTGACCATGTCCAGAACAATTGTTTACCAAAAGGCATGAGGCAACGCTGCAATTGACACCGCTAAAGCCGGCAAAACATCTGGAATTTAAAAGTAACAAAAAATATGACAAACAAAGTTAGAGCTTCAACTGAAAGGTCCATTATGATGAGATCAGACGAGAAGAGACAAAAGGAAACGTGTCGAACCGAGAGAAGGTAAGGGGAGGCCAGCGGAGGCGAGACAACACGAGGCATCGTGAGGTGGTAAAGTTTACCTGCAAGTGAGATTCCCGCCTTTTTCTTGCATACAAACTCCATTTCCACTACAGTTTCCAAGACTCCCGCAATCTACTACGTCACTACAGTTGACACCTTGGAATCCTGGGTAGCACTGGCAAGTGTCACTTGATACGCACTCGCCCTGACCTGAACATTGGTTGACGCCTGCGCAATCAGGAAGAGCGCAGCTGACTCCAGTCCAGCCCGGTTCGCAGTTGCATTCGTAGAGAGCAACGCAGCGCCCATGACCTGAAAACAGTGTTCAGTTGAGAAATGTTCAGTAATTCTTCCTGCACATTTAAAGAAAAACTTGGGGATTATGCACTCTATGGGTTGTTGTTAACTTTTATGTCAGAACAACAACACATTTTAGTTACTTTAAATATGATCAAATGTATATATGTATGGAGATCTGTTAAGGAAAACTTGTCAAGGAAGGACTCCTACCAGAGCAATGGTCGAGAGATCCACAGGAGAACTGGGTACAGTCTGCACCAGTCCACTCCTTCTGACATTTACATACGTCATAGTCGATACAGATGCCTCGTCCAGAGCAGTCAGACACATTGGAACAAGTTGGAACAATGGTACAATCACGGCCTTGCGATATAATAATAAAGAAAGATAAATAAATTGAATGATGTACAGGACAATGGTCTCACTGCTATTTAGCTTCCAAGTGTTGAATAAAAGAAATACACCAAGTGAGCCGTGCTTTGATAAGTCCTTTTGAACGACAATTTCAAATAATTATGTCAGCAGCAGTTTGGAATAACCTACCAATGTATCCGTCATGACAGCGACATTGATCTGTCCTCTGACATATTCCGTGGGTGGGACTTGTGCAGTTGTTGACGTTGAAGCACGTGGCTACAATATAATATTCAACTTGATTAAAGAAACGGCAAGTGATGGTTTTTAAATGGATTTTTAAGTTATTGTAGTAAGAATGCGGGTATGTGTATGCAAGGTGTATGTGGTGTCAGCACAGAAAGTGCTGGGGACGACAACACAACGCGGCTAGGGATCAGAACCTGTTCCTGATGCTTTTGTTTTCGGTCTTTCGCACGCTGTTACAATTCTACCATTTTTGAACAGCTGTGTATAAGGTGAAAACTGTGAAGGGTACGCGGTCAGTGTTTATTCTTTGAACTCACCTTTCTGTTCACAAGTAACGCCTTCCCAGCCATCCTCACATTCACAAAATCCTTTCACACATTTCCCGTGCTCTGCTGAACAGTCTGTGCAGTTACCTGGGTAAAAGAAATATTGAAGACACGAAGCTGATATATGAACAAATTACAATATAGGTATATTTTGTTCCAAGGTTATAATACTTGTTAAGAATTGTATAAAAGTGATACTTATCCTTCTGGTTTTCTGTGATGCATGTATACATTATATTTTACATTCAATACTACCTACCAAATTCACAACTGTCACCGGACCAACCAATCATACATTGACACGTGGAGTTGACACATCTTCCCTTCCCGGAACACTCATCCGGACAGTCTAAAAGCCAACAACCGAAAAATGAAATATATTTGCATAAAAAGGTGACTACACCGTACTTTAGTATAAACACTAAGGCATCTTAATTGCGTCTCTGCCTCCGGCAGTGATTGACTTTAAACTTGTGTAATTTTGTTCCCGTCATTGGCAATGTAGACGTCCACCACATACGAGCCAGAATGTTTTTAGCTGCTGTTTTTGTTTTTCTCTTAAATTTTGTTGTTGTTGTTGTTGTTGCAACAATACAATACAAATTTTATTTACAATTCCCAATCTCAATCTAAATTTCAAATCTGTAAACGGCATGTTATAGCCCTGGTCCAACTCTATCCTCGGGCCAAGTTTGGACTTATTCGGGGCATTTTGAAATTTCGGCGAAAATGGGCGTGACACCAGGGCCCAAATTTCGAAGAGCCATAACTTCGAGAAACTTTGATCGATTTCAAATCTGGAAACGGCATGTTATAGCCCGGATCCAACTCTATCAGCGAGCCACGTTTGGACTTTTGAGTGCTAATTACCTATTGTAATATTTAAAAATCAAATTGGAACAAGTTGTTTGTTGTTGTGTTGGTAGTGGCTTTGCTATTTGTACTCACCTTGCTTCAAAGTTTCTTGATCACTCAATGACGTGTCATTTGTGACGGCTACATCATAGATACAGCTTTTTAACATAGCATCTGTGAGTCCAAGTGACGAACATGCTGCAGTGGCTTTCTGCGATGTAATAGGCATACCAGATATTAAATTAGTAACTCGACTACAAAACTGCCTCTGCTTTGCTCTGATGAGTTGCATAAAAGATGTAAAAGAACGAAAAGTTTACAGGTAGTTTTCTTTGTTCTCAATCGCAACTCGGGAGATTTTTACAGATGGTAATTTCCAGCGAGTGCTTTGCGAGTATATAAAATAAATAAATAGATGCGAACGTGTTGCACCCCCACTGCGACTTACAGTGAGTGTTTTTGTTGCCAGTGTTGCGTTGTAAAGAGCAAGATAAATTGTCTCGCATAACATGGCCTTACTGACACGGTGCTATCCCGAGACTGCGTGACAATTGGAGGTTATCGCCTCACCCCCCCCCCCCCCCTCCCTCGCAGCATGCCACGCTGGCTATACCATCGCGAATCAATTGATTAATCAATCAATCATACTTTATTTAACGAGAGTAACACGTAATAGTTAAAAACCTAATAAATTTGTAGCCCTCAGAAATAAAGCAATAGTTAGAAATCTACTATAAACAATAATCTAATTAAAAATCTACTCAAAACCGAATTAAAATCGCAATGTAAAATTAAATCTAAAAGCTGAGCTAAAAGGTAAATTTCCCTACTTGTGCAATACAGTAAAACATTTTTTAAAATACAAATTAAAACTAGCAGTATATTAAAGGAGATACAACAAGTAACTTACCGCGATGATGACGTCACTGATACCCTCTAAAGAGTACACAGGAACAAAGTTAGGATCATTGTATGACGAGTCCATGACGTCATCACTGTGAAAGTTGGATGAATTCCACGACCATGTTCCTCGCAGGCCCGAGTTATTGTGAACAGCAGTTATACGCCCTAAAGAAGAAAGAACACAGTTCTTAATGTAAAAGCAATCTTGGAAACGGTTACATTTAAATCTTTAATTAGTAATATTAAAGCTCCACTTACAAGAATCAGCAAACGGAATAGGATCGTTATATTGCTGCCCATTAGGGCCCTTCAAGTCATTGGACGGGTCATTATCCATTACCCCACACAGCCCCTCTGTGTGGCCTTTAAACGCTGCTGTTGGTGTGAACAGCACATTCAGGTACTGGCGACCCATAACGTGACTGTGACGTACGTCGGTTGTGATTGTTAGGCCTGGAGAGAAATGAAAAGTTAACTTTAGAACGACCGGTATCGTTAGCATTGGATTATGGGTCCTTTGATGGCCATAGTCTTGGGAATGTCCTGAATTAAGGTGTGTTCCCTAACAACGTCGAATGTTGGGAACAGAATAGACAAGGCGCTAAACTGTATCTTCAGGGACCCAAGGGGCAGTTAGTAAGGACGAAATGAAGTAAACTCGGCAAAAATCGAAGCAACGAAAGTTTTCAAAAGGGGTTAAATGCGCCAAGGACGTCTCAACTGTGTGAACAGAAATTTACGGAGCTTGTTTCATCGTTGCAACATTTTACCTGAAAGTGATTGGAATAAAAAAAATACAAAAAAAGTTTCAGTAAGTGATTTCAAACGATATGACATAACTGCCCCATCAAATCTCATTAAGAATTCTCACAAACCTGACGCGTACTGTAATGATATGAGTACAATTCCTGTCTCGTCTGATTGCGAACTAAAAGTCTTCTGAATATCCATAACAACAGTTCCATTACTAAGCTTCATCTTCTGCCCGACATAAGCTGTTAAGTTAATCAGCCTTCCATCGATTCTGTAAAAACAAAAACAATCACAAACGGAAAAATAAGATAAAAAACAAACAGCGCACCACATGTTTATATAATTGCTACAATGTGGTTGATTCAGTTTTTTTTTTTCAGAACAGTGCAAAGTAGAACAGTGTTGTGTAGAAGTAGTTCTGAATCAGACCAACCACACAAGTGTTGCATATTTCAACTGTTATAAGTAAGAAAAGTGAAATATTAAGCTCCGCTAACTAAATTTATATATCTTATTATCTTAATCCGGAGATTTTTGGATGATTATTCCAAATTTCTGTTGTACTGAGTGAACAAATAACTGGTTCATTCGACATTTAAAAGTGAAGAATGTCAACTTTTTTAAATTACCAAGCAAAATAATGAGGATAATAATAACCTCAGTTTTGGAAATTCTTGATTGTCACTCGTGTTCACAGTCATGATTGCCAGCACACTTTGTCCCGCCTTTAAAGCCACACCTCCTGTCAGTGACGCTCGCTGGTAGGCAAAGAATCGGAACTGCATTCCAAAGTCATTGAAGAGAGATTTACAGCCCCAAAATTCTCCAATGCCGAAGTAATCATATTCGATTCCTGTAGAGGAAACACAGATGTTTATACCTCCGCACCACAAATCCCACTTGGTTCCCAAAAAAGCTGAAATCATTTTCTTTAAGCTATATTCAAAGTGAAGACTGAATTTCATTTTAAATAGAAGCAGACAGCTCACCGTCTAGTGTCTCTAGATGAGGATCGCCCCAGTTCCTCTGGGGCAGCCTTCTATCACAGCAAGTTCCAGTCCACCTGCCCGAGCAAGCACAGCGAGATCCGCAGTCGCTAGTAGCAACGGGCACGCCATTACCAGAACAGTCCGCTAAAATAAAATAACACAATTTATATTAAGGAAATTAACCTTTTTATGAAATTTACGGGGATTTCAAAAATTCGCGTCACCCTCTTTCGCGTTTATTTGCTTTATTGGGAATTTATTTTTCCTTCGATTCGCGTTAATTTAAGTCCCGTTAATTTCAAATACCTTAAATCACTGCATATGTAAAACAAAACTACGAAAACGATAACCTTGTTGCACTTGATTATAAAATAATTTTAAAGCCGCCTTTTTTATTTATTGTGATATATTTCGTTGCAAACCTCACCAGAACAAGGCTGTACGTCTGGTTGAGAACATCCTGGTCCTTTCCTTCCCACAACACAATTCGGGGGCTCACCACACGGTGGATGATCTGGACATTCGTAACGACTGTTTACAATAACAGGTTTCTTTCCATTCGGGCATTCCCTTAAAGTAAGGTACGATAATACGGTTGGTAAAAAATAGCTATAAAAAGCAAAAAGGGGAAAAATGCACAATGTATCTTCTTGCTAACTTTACAGGATGTTACCCTTTTCTATAAGAGTATTACATCAAATTGAAGCACTGTATATATTGTGTGTCAAGTTAGAGTAAAAGTCTGCGTTCGGGGCTTATGGTCGTCCAACAGACCGATGGTACTTTTCTCCAGGTTCCGAAACTTATCGGTTTAGTAAAGATTCTCGCCCAAACTTAAGAATGTAACGCAGTGACTCCTCCAAGGCTCGAACCTAGATCGCCCAGTCACAGTCCAGCGCGCTTACTAATGCCACTGCACTTCCTGGAACATATTGAGCAAACAATTCGTAAAAACGACATTAAAAAACTTTCAAACTTACGGAGGACAGTTACAGTTTCCAGTCTCATCAATAAATCCCTTTTTACCGTCAGCGCATTCACAAGGGGGAGGGGTGGGTGTAGGAGTTGGAGTAGCTGTAGGAGTGGGAGTAGGTGAAGTTGCAGTACTTCCGGTTGTACCAGTACTGGTTACCGTTGTACTTCCGGTTGTTGTCGGTGGTGGTGTTGTGGGACATCCACAGGCAGGCTGAAATGAAACAAGTAAAAAACATTGATGCACGGGCCATACGTCAACATTTTCATGATTGGAGTCAAACTCACAGATTTAATTATAGGAATTTGGTCCTTGTCTTAATTTAGTCGAGTTAAAATATATCAATATGGTGTAACTTGTTTGCCGGACTTCAAGTGTAAGATTAGCGGACAGTAAGAAGACCAAATGCTTAAAAAAATGCAAAGATGCAAATGCTAGCAAGTGCGAGGAATAAACAGAAAAGACTTACCTTGGAATTTCCACAAGGTAAGCAAGTACTGAAAACAGAACAAAAAACATTCGGCTGAGTATATTATAACAGAGTCCCAAATTTAACGTTCTGTTTGACTCTGCAACTCTTCAATTGATACTGAACTGTCAGATGATAAAGTTCAGATTTAAGTCTCGCCTGCTCAGTAAATAGAGGGTCCAGAAAATGGGGGAGAATAAATCCCATTTTCCAGACTATTGTTTTCCCCAATTTCCCCATTCCCAGTACCAGTTCCACTGTTTTTTTGTTTGTTATTCCCAATCCCAGTGACCCAAATACATTTACCCAGTTAACGTTTTACTTCTTCAGGCCCCTTTAAATAGGTGTTCCTCTTTACGCACTCGATCGATTCGCGAGTTCTGAGCCTCCTTTCACTTTCAAAAATTCTTTCCTTGTAAATTCTGTCAACATAAATGAAAAGCTTATCGCAATTCAATAATTTAGAAATAAGATCACATAGTTCAATTTTTTTTTACTATTGACACCTCAACCCAGTCAAAGTTTTTTGAGTAGTAGGCAAGATGGCTAGAGTAGTAGGCAGCAGAGGCCACAAGCTTGTTTGGACGCCGTCTTTTTTTAAATTAAATGTCATCAGCACGATAACATCCACTTACAGCAATATTTGTTGCTAAAATAATTATTTTGAGGTAGCATTGTGTTGTTTTTAAACAAAACATAGCTTATACCATTGCTATGGTAACGTGCTTTCTCAAGAATATTAATTCCACACTTTTGTTCAACAATGGTTTTTGGAGGCGACGTGGCTGAATAGTTTTGCTTGTTGGATTTTTGGCGTTGAATTATTTTAAGAAGTAAAATTATTTAGGCATTTGTATTTGAAATCTGATTCCTGGTTCAAATCGTTCGCCTTACTCTTGACCAACTGGTCAGACTCCCACTAGGGATATTCTTGAATCCTTCGAGTTTCTGTTCTATCTACAATATTATTTGTTTGTATCCAGTGTCTTCGGTTAGCAAAGATGGCGGATTCAAGATGGCGGCTCTAATGACTCACGTGACGTCATATGATCTTGTAGAGTAAGCTAAGGGCTTTCTTCTCAGTGCAAAATAATTTCGCTACGCTTTAATATAACGAAAACTCCGAGGAGGTGTTCCATCCACCCCCCCCCCCCCCTTGTACGATGGTTGGGGGGGTATGAGTTTGCTTTTACGTTTTATTTCTCCTAAGGGGGGATGTCTGTTTAATACAATTATTGATTAGCATTGAGAGTTGCAGTATACAGAATAGGTGCTGTCGATGTTAAACCAACCTTTTTTTGTCCCCAAACCCGTGCAGCTTAGCAGTCAAAGCTCCCAACTCATAATTCACTTTTCCGAAGCCAATCTCCACTTTCCCAACAAGTTCCAAAAAACCACCTTCAATGGATAACTCATTGGGTTTTCTGCTGTTCTTTTTCAGACATTCGTCGACGCAGGTTGCATAAGTGAGTTTTACTATGTAGGGAGCCTCAATGCTGAGTCGAAGAATTGAGTAATCACCGGTACTTGAGCTAATGCCATTATTGAGACCAACTGCAGTGGAGAGAAAATTAAAATATCTGCCGTCAATCCAGGTTTGTAGAACTCGAAAATAACATAAAACACAATACGACAACTGGCTTTTTTTTAAGTATAAACTGCTATCCACTCGCAGGTTCCTCGTGAAACTAAAGGGTTTTTTTAACAGTCAAGTGAGGTCTAAAGTGGTGTTTGGGGTGGGTGACCATCATAATACGAAGGATGGGGGGGAGATCCAGTCACACATGGCCTAAATAGCCCGAAGTGTTTTTGGACGCTTACTTCTTGCCCAAATGCGTGAATTTGTACTCTTCCGGGAATGTATTTTTTTCGTATTTCGGTTTTCATAGCTGTGTTTTTTGAAACTGTAGCCCAGAAGTTGCCCAGTTAAACAAGGAGACGACAAATACACAACGTGTTACTTACGGATTTTTTTGAACAATTTGTTGAACTTATTCACCATCTTTTTCAGAAATTTTGGCAGTGACGGTACCCTGAGTGTGACTCTAGGAGCGAATCGAGATTCCACTGATACTTCAAATTGAACGTTAGGCTGTTTTTTGACAATGCGACGTTCAATCTCGTACTGAAAACAAAACAAAATAATTACATCTTTGTCAGTTTTAAAGTGAATAAAGGTAATGGTGTGATTTGGGCGTGTTGGTTGGATTTAGTTACTATATTTCCTCGTAGCGCCTATTTCAAATGTTTGGTTTTTACTTCGCTGTCATTTTATATGATTGGACTATCTTTGCCAGTTTTATATCAATTGATTTTGGCAATACACCTAGAGCAATTTCGCTTTGTCTAACTTCATTAGTTGAAGCTCAACTGGAATAAGTCTCTTATAAATTTCCATGACGCTTACGTTGAGCTGTGTTATTATACATTTTTTAACATGACACTCATGACAACTTAAATAAAATGAGTATGATAAAGCAACTGACGAAATAACATCCATTTTATATAGCAGGAGACAGGAAAAGAGAGGCTCGGTAAACTTACTTCTCCCGCCAACGTATCCTCTCTCTCTGGGGCGGCGAGGCTCCCATATTTGGAATAAGTATAGGTATGTCCTGTGGGATTGGGTATGTTCTTTATTATGAGGTTATCAGACCTTAAAAGGGTGTTCCATGTGCGTCTTTTGGCTTAGTGATCCCTTGGGATCCTTAGGTAGGGTTATCGATTGAATGAATTACATTGCTTAAATGTCCAGCTAAACGAGAAAGTTTGGTCTGATAAAACTGATTACCTGTTAAACCTTCTATGCTACAGAAAAGAGTAAAAGAATGGCCCTTAAAAAGGTATCAATTTTCGATTTTTTGTCCTTGTAAAGGGTCAGAGATTACGATCGTTTGTGGCAAATGCCTATACTATTTTAATGGGAGTTCCCCCTCCTCTTCTTCGTCACTCTTTTCATTGATTTTTTATTTTTGTTTTGCATTTTATTCAGTTTACATTACTTTTCAGTACTCACATCAGGCTTGATGATCTGGCATCCACCAAACAGTGTGCAGGAGCCACCCATTCTTAACCGAGCTGAGCTCTTTAGTGTCGTGGTGACATAAGCCCTTCCCTGGTTAACCGTAACAGCAAAAACGACAGTGTAAAATGTGTGTACGTAAATAAAATAATTTTTTAAAACAACAAAAACAGGCAACAAAAACTGCTTTGTAGGCAAACATGCGCATAACTGTTTTGAGTTCACATATAGGTATCTGACTTTAAATTCTGACTAACAGAGGTCTTACCACAACATTCCCGGTTGTTTGGAAGTACAGATCGAAGAAGAAAGCACACGGAATGCACAAGAAATTGATACGGATGCAAAAAGTTCGTCCTAACTGAACTGGATCCACAATTGAACGCTTTTTGTGGAAATGATGTTGTTTACTATAAAGAGAAAAAAGACACGATCAACACTTTCACAAATTCCACTTCTACCATTACTACTTCCGCAACCACTAGAAGTGATCCACAGGAAGTTAGTCACATTAGTCGGCCACCTCTCTATTACGGACACTCTTCGATGTTCCAACAAAATTCTCATATACTTTCTTTAGAAAACTATAAAACGGACCCTCTCTAATACGGAGAACGGAAACTAAATCTCGGACCCAGCGAATAAATTCATATAAACTTAACCTTTTTATTACGGACACTTCGGTGATCAGGCGATGATAGTTTGTGTTCCTGATGCAATTTCATGTTTGTGGTTACAAAAACAACACTGTAACGCTTTATTTATCCTTGACGTTTTCGTATTTGTGCTTAGTACAGTGGTAATTTTTTACCCTGCAGAATTGCGTTGCAGAACATTTCGAGTAACTAAATACTTTAAGCTGTCAATGAAGTCAAAGTGGTGCCCTCTATAAAAAAGCACCTCTCTAATACGACCACTTTGCTCTGTCCCTTCGGTGCCCGTATTAGAGACGTTCAACTGTATATCATTTTTGGCAGAAGAAGAAAAAACACCCCTAGCGAGTATGTTACCTCTTTCCTAGATGTACGTTAAAAATGCATCCCTTTCTGAAGGTTTCATTTGAGTGAACCCAAGAGTAAGAAAAAGCCCCGGGCAATATATTAACCCCGACAATGACAAAAACATAAGTGACAAATCTTTAGTACTACACCGTAACGCTGACCTCGCTTCGATTCCTAATGTCACCTCAGCATCGTATGTTGCTTTACCAACCATCTCCAATCCAATTAATGCGTCTTTAGCTTTTAGGTTTCCGTTGTTATCACGTCTGGTAAACATGCCCATGGATATAATAAAGTCTGCATACATTGTGAACGTCTCCTTGATATTTATATAACCATTTCGAAGCTGGACACAAAATCAAACAAGTATGTAAATAAGTATGAAAGAAGCGCATTACTTTATAGCGAACAAGTCAGTCAGTCAGTCAGTCAATTAATCAGTCCGTTAGTTAGACAGACAATCAGCCAGTCAGGAGGTCAGTCACAGGGTGCGTCGCATTGCTTGTTGTCGGTCAGTTACTGACTGACACACTGGCCCTTAACTTCAATCTCCTTTTTTTCTCTTACTTGGGCATCGCTTGGGCAAGTACTCACCGATAACTTTGCTTCCGTTTGACGACTCTTACTAAATGTTATTTTCTTATTCAGGATGTCCCTCTTGTGCCTTCTGTGTTCCTTGTGTAGTTGGTCTAAACTTACGATGGTAACAGCTGTGCCGTTTAAAACAGACTGAACTTGAAGAACTTCAATCAGCATAAAGTCTTTAGTAACGTGTGATTTCACCACCTACAAAAAATTGGTAATGTTTAAGTCAGATGTAAGAAGGTCACTCCAATGCAAGTGACCGGAGTATTTTGTCCTTAAGTATATAAGGCACTGCAGGAACCTCCGACACAATGGTTTGTCTCAACCAATTGTTAAATTGTTAATATGTACCTCATGACTCTTAATTTGCCATCAAGGCTCGTTTACACTCTTTTCAAACATATGTTAACTTTGGAACGGTTTCGCCTGGTGTGAATATTCTTTTCATACTTGCATGCTGCTCTAAGAAATTGGGAATTTATTCCCAAGAAACCTTTAAGGTATACAGTTCAAACGCGAGACTTGGAGGTGAAACAAGAGCTAATTTTTTAAAGTACCTAAGCCACTTTTCGACCGCTTTTCGCGAGATGAAAGCCAGCTTACAGGAGTTCAGATTGGATCACAGTACTATTACACTGAGAAGAAGTGATTGGCTTGGTGCAACTACTTAGGAATTGTTATCGAAAAAGGATGAAGTAGTTTAATTCAATTGGATTTAGTAAAAATTAAAACAAGTTTCCTTTTTACCTTTGCAATAAAGGGATGACTTCTCCTTCCAATAATGGAATCATTAACTGATATCTGTTGTTGACCGTCAGGTTCTGATATTATCAAACCATAACTGTTATCGCCCCCGGTACAGATCACGTCATCATCAGAT